>NC_081450.1:11551435-11558272 GCF_007210705.1 Tigriopus californicus | reverse complement strand
GAACACACCATGCACAACAATGCCCCGCACATTCAGCTTGCTCACACTTCTTTTCGGGGGTCTGCGGGTCTGTGGGCCAGTTTGGTCGGGATCCTCTACCTCTAGCTCTTGTATTCGCTGTGCTGATGTACTATGGTATGGAGTACGTACGTACGTAGTATGGAGTATGGACAGTGTGGAAAGAGCAGTTGTCGCTCTTGTGGTTGGAAGGCATTAGCTCATGCTTAAGTTGGCTAAACGAATTAGGACCGTCCAAGGACTTGTCTGGATAGGGATCTCAACTGGGGATTGCTAATGCGTTTAGGCCCTCCTTTTGGGGTCGATCTTGGTCATTCGGCCAAACACACTTATGCTTTTGATTGGGTTGGGTTTGTTGAAATTGTCTTGTGCTTGATTCTTGGAGAAGGTATGATGCATTGCAATCTGTGCGTGCGGCAAATAGTCTCAAGCTTCACTACCAATGAAATGAGAATGTCGAAACTTGACAGCAGATGGGTGGCATTGTTTCGACGCAGGGATTTTAAAACATTTGTTCAACTTTTCTAAAGGTTTGAGAAAATACAATTTGTCTTGGAAATCCGCTAATCCAAGCGAGAAGCTTCGACTTGAGAAGAGCGAGAACAAAAAGTACAGTCAGACTTGAGCCAAGATTTATTTATTTTCCAAATCTGGCGACGAACATGCAAAGCCAGGTCAAGAACTTGAGATGAGCATACGTACGTAGTGCACTGTTTGTGCCCCCTCTATAACTCCAAATACCGACCTGATGTTTCCTTTTGCATGAACTTGTTAATGACTTCAGATAACCCGTCTAAAATCAAAGTTGGCCAGGATGAAATCGCTCTCCGTGAATGAAGTCAACTCATTCTATATTCCTGGTGAATTGAATTTAGAACGAGGGGATAAATTATGTCCTTGCCGAGCACCTTTGTGCTCGGAATTGGCTTATTTACGACCTTCATGCCCCACTTGGAAAGTCATGCTCCATAACGTGGCATACATAACAAACATAAATAGATTTGGAACCACTTCATGATGGTTTCTATCTGGAAATGTAGTCCATATTCACTCATTGCTCTCTAGACCCATTGATGAAGTGCACAACATACTACGATCATAGTTCCAGTACGTGAGAAGAAACTCAGTCATTTTGGGTCCTCGTCGTTCTATTCACCCTGTCACAAAGCATCACAACTATTGTTGGAGAGAAGCTAACAACTTCATGCCACGAAAGTGCCACGTTGAAAACCTACTTGGGACTGCTGTGTTCGCATGTACCACTGTACTTCTATACACAGCACAGTTGACCGGTGAATACCTCAGTTTTACGAGCTCAGGCAATGACAAAACTTTGGAGAACAGTTTTTCGCCCATTGTGTTCATTCCTCCGTTGATGACTTCATACAAATGAAGATTTATATTCAGGCTTTTGGACACTTCAGAGGAACAACATGGCACAATCGAGTGTGGACACGTAATGATTGCGTTCAAAGTATGGAGATACTAAGATTGAACCCAGGGCTACGACCACTAATCTAGACAGATTCAATGCCCATCTAAACTCCACAAACAAGAGCCATTGTGTGACAATTCAGGTCACACTAATTCCATGTAATCTGTCCCATCCTCCTTTGCACACCCAACAGCATTCGAGGGTATTATTCTTGGGTGTTGAATGGCCAAAAGGCGACACCTGCCTCAGAAACAAAGATGATGATAGTGCGTGGACGTGGCACATCGTCCGATGGAATGCTGTGAAAACACAGATACCACGTTGAACAATGATCCTCTAACCACCAGGAGAGCTCCCTGCTCTTGGTGTAAACCATCAAAGAGAGATGTCTCGATTCACAATTTGTTGCCCTGTTTGTAAACGCCGAAAAATCCCTTCGTTGGTAAAGCTCCCTCTCAGCGTGGAACTGGCTGTGGAACTGTCCGTCACAATGCGCTTCCGGCCGTTCTTAACGATCTCCTCCCCGACTCTTCTCCCTCGTTCCGAGATTCGAGATCTCTGTGTACTCTCTCCCTATGTATGAATGTGTCTACTCCCGAGTCGAGCGAGCGAACGTTCAGGGGTCCAGATTAGCTCCTCCCTTCGTCGGCGGCTTCGCTGGCGATGGGCGGCGACGGAGAGCCAGCAAAGGAGGAGCCTCAGTCTGAGCTTGGAGACGGACATTTTGGTGTGGAGAAATCTCAGTTAAAGCTCATTGCTCGAATCGTGCAGACGTTGAACACGACCAAAGTCGGCTTAGATAGCCATCACATTCAAGTGTTTAGCAGTGTCAGGTTTCATAGGGACCCGGAGTATTTCGTTCGAACCGCAGGATCCGGATTGAGAAGAGTCCATTCACGGAGCATCCAGTTTCATCCCTCATCTGCGTCTCTCTTGTCTGGTCGTCCCGTTGCGCTTTGAATAGCCCAAGGATTGGGACGGTGTTAAAAACACAGCTTTCATTCAGCTGACACGTTTCAAACAATTGCTGTGGATCGTCTGAGTGATGGGTTTGAAAATATTTAGAAGGAAGAGTCCTGTTCTTCAAACAACTTGCCGCCGCCAGTGATTGATTTCTCCCTTGCACAACGTGTGTGGATACAGGGAAGGGGCCACAAAAACCTTGTCTTGAATCCGGGTGAACGCCTCCAGAAGCCAAAGATCGATCATTGAACAAACATAGACAGAGGTGACGGACAAGAAGGGTGTTGCATACGAGGCCGTGCAATGTGCAGTTTCAGATGCAGTCCCAAGAAATCCAAGTTGCCATGGTAAAACTCCTGTCGAATATGCACCAAACTGTTCCATTATCGTTGGTAAAAATGTCGCCAGAGTCCCAGAGGTCCAAGTCTTCGCAAGGGGGTAAAAACAGCTCGGCCCCACTCATGTCTGCCTTCTCCATAAGATCCATCCTGGATGACAGAAGTGTCGTCAATGATGATTCCGAGGTCCGACATTCCATACTTCGCAACAACAACGATGATGAGTCCAAAGCCAGTCCCAAACTCTTCGAGGATGAGGACGAACCTCTCAGCGATGACTTTGTCGATGTGGACGGGGAGGAGTGTGATACAGCCTCCAGCGATGAGGCTCTTATTGATACAGCCGAGAGAAAGAAGGGTGGTGATACGGCAAGCAATGTCAAAGAGGACAAGTCCGAGCCTGAGAAAGAGCTCACACCAGAAGAAAAGGCAAAATTGGAGGAGAAGAAGAAGAATGAAAAGCCGCCATTCAGTTACAATGCCCTAATCATGATGGCTATTCGGCAAAGTCCCGAAAAGCGCCTCACTTTGAATGGAATTTATGAGTACATCATAAAAAGCTTTCCTTACTATAGGAATAACAAGCAAGGATGGCAAAACTCAATTCGTCACAACCTCAGTTTGAATAAGTGCTTCATCAAGGTGCCCCGACATTACGACGACCCGGGAAAGGGCAATTACTGGATGATTGATCCGGCAGCAGACGACGTGTTTATTGGCGGAACCACCGGCAAGCTGAGACGAAGGAATACCTCCGCCTCACGATCCAGACTAGCGGCCTTCAAGCGGAGTTTTGCCTTAGGGTTCCCCCCTGGATACCCCGGGGCATGGCCTCCAGGCCTTGGAGGTCACTCGCTGCCGGGATTTGTCAGATATGGTCCCCCTTTTGGCGGCCTTCCTGGCCTGGCCGCCATGGCGGCTGCTGGGGCGGCCAACCACAACCCCTATCTCTCTAGTGTACTTAAATCCTCCGTCGCTCTTTCTTCAAGCCTTCAAGTACCCTCCAGTCAAGCCTCAGGTATGGGATCAGATCACGGAATGCCTTTGAGTTCTGATTCGTCGTCAAGACTTGGATCACTCCAACCGCCACACGGCCTCTCTCCAATGCATCCATCAGGCATGAGATCTCCTCTGATGCCGATACCAACCACTTCTAGTCTACTGTTTCCACCCATGGGGTCCAATTCCCCCTATAGCCTCTATTCTGGGCTCAGATCTTTGGGAGCTCTTCAAGGAGCCTCATTTTCACACTTTGGTGCTCTGTCAGCAAATGCTGCTGCCGCCGCTGCTGCTGCCGCCGCTTCAGCGATGAGGCCGCCGCCAAATGGCGCCAACGGAGGCGGCCTTTCGCCCACCGCTTCCATTGGATCCCAAGGAAGTCCACGAGAGTCCGTGGAACGAGGCGTGAGTCCTCCGAGGTTCTCACCAGACCCCCGAAGAGCTTCCATGGAGAATAGCCCCTCCATTTGTTAGAAATTGTTTTTCTTGTGGCCTCCCCCAGGAGTCAAAGATCGACCCAAGCAAACTGGGAAGAACAATTGTTGTTACGAATTCTTAGATAACTCCACTTGCCCTCAGTATTGAACTCAGAGCCAACTCAACCGGAGGAGTGTCATTTCATGTGATATCCAATTTTTGAATTCTCCTCGAATTTTATGTGAATAAATCTATTATCGACCACTACCCGCACCCGTTCCGTTGGTAATCCCAATCCATGGTCACTCTGATATCCACTCAACACTTTCAATTGTCCAATTCAAAGACACCGAAAATCTGGGGTTGTCACCTTCTTCAAAACTCTTTGGTTCATTGAGCTCCAACTGCTCACGAGGGATTTGTGGTTTCAGTGCCGCTCATGGCAAGCCAGTCAAACCTGCCCAAATCTCAGCCACGATAGGGGCACAGACATTCACCCCATCGAGGGACATTTTCTTCGCCTTTTTTGGCCCGACAATTTCGCTACATTAGATCCAAGACCAATGCGTGATTGGTCCATTGTTGCTCTGCCAACAAAGGATCAAATCTTACACTTCAAGCAAAGCGTTTTTGCCAAGCCATTGTAGTGATCGGGGAACATGAATGAGCAGGGATTGATTTTTCGAGGAGTTCAAGTCGACGCATGTGCTTGATATTGGCTCAGATTCCGGCACGTCGCCTCTGTTCAATCAAGATGATATGGCATACCACATGATCTGTAATTGGATAATTGGCCCCAGATTTGATGTTGGACTCCTTTGGCTGACTTAGATTAATTTTATAGCATTGGTCGATCGAGAACACCCAGTCACAGACAAACCGAGATCATATATATATATAAATATCCATCTAGTAACTCTAAGTAAACTAGTCGAACGAAAAAGAATCAAATAGATGCGAAGTTATGAATGATGATCGTTCTGGGAGGCGGGAAATTTGAATGCCAGTTTATGAGAATGAATTTGCCCTCGGATTCATTCAGACCTGTCACTTGATCCAGTTGACCCAATGAATTGCCGAAATGTCATCATTGCCTTGCTTGTGATAGTTTGTTTGATTATTTGACCAGCGAAAACTCTTCCCAATTGAAAAGATGAGGACAGATCTGTATCAAACCAGTTTGTCTTTGCATCATAGGGTTAATCGCCGCCAAGATGGCAAACATCATCTTTTCATCATCTGTGGACATCCACCAAGTTTTTGACACTTGTTGGAAAAATATGCGTTCCCCTTTGCGTGGCCCAAGATGAACTAGTTTTCGAATTGAGCATTTGTGCACTGGCTTGAATCACTCAGGCCTCACGAACATGAATGATTGAATGAACCGAGGTGCCAAGGAGAACTCTCGGAGTCCTTTCAAAGGAACCCATTCTTAAATGGCTGGCCTGTCAGAATCCATTGAACAATGCCAAACCAATTTCTTCTTGAGGTCAAGTCAATATTGCAACGTCTGGAAAATAAAAGCCAAATATTTCCTCTAAATGCCCGGGCTTTTCTCTCCATGATCGAAAATGACAGGCCGAGTTTGTAGCATTCTTCTCCCTTATGTCTAAGCTTTGGGCGTGAATTCCTTTTCAAGGCATCGAGCCATAAGAGTTCGAGGCTCCCTCTGGGAGTATTTCTGGAACCTTGTTCACCCCGCAGTACGTCTCTGCCAATGAGATCTTCAGGTTGTTGGAAGATAGATGGGATGGTTTTATATCTGAATGTGGTGGCTGGTCGAGCAGTTGGTGGCGGGGGTATGGGATGACATTTTGGAATGGAAATTTATCGGCTGACGGGCGAAAAGGAAAATATTTTATCAACATCTCATGAGGATTAACCGTCAATTTGTCCAATGACGGGGAAGGAAAACCTGATTGGCTCACATTGAAGCGATTTCTTTTGACGTCCATGAGCTCCAAACTGGGTCATGCCAATACGGTTTTAAGAAACAAATTCATTCTCAACATGGACCTGGACTACGCAGCTAGTACTAGTGCCACTCCGAATCTCGAACTCCTAAACACGGTTTGTGGTGAAGTCCAATCATTCGTTCATTGTGAGCATTCTGGTTATCAAAATATTGAGCTGTCAGTTGGACTTGATGGAGTGCACAGCTCTTTTTGGAGCTGCTCTTTGGATTGATCCCAATCTGAGTGGTGCGACACTAAAACCCTGCCTACGTTTATCCTGCTCAACCTACATAATGGGGAGACAATCAACCGTATTATGAATATGCGCCCGTATTCAACTTTTTGCCTAACCTCTTTGAAGCTGTAAGCACCGTCCAAAGTGAACAACGCTTGTTTCGGGTCCTTGATCGGGAGCAAGGATCAGGAGTGAGTTTGCTGGTTCCACATTAGGGTAAACCTGATTGTCAATGACTGATTTGGACAGGTTTCCCGCTAGATGAATGATAGAGCTGTCCTGTACCCCGTTGGCCCACGGCCCCTTCGTCACCATCTTATTGCTCGCCATGTCCATGGACAATGGGTGCGAAAAGTTGTTTCCCGCAATTCAAAATCAATCCCTTGTCAAAGCTCACCGAACAAACAAAAACAACAAAAGCGACACAACGCCATCAAGTCCCCATACTATTCATACCCACATACACCCATTCCCCCC
>NC_081450.1:11522900-11551425 GCF_007210705.1 Tigriopus californicus | reverse complement strand
CTCACATCCCAATCAATTGACGTGGTATTTTTGGCTTCATCAAGAGCTCAGTCCAAATCCCAACCTAAACAAGGAACAATAAGGTGACCGAAAAAAACACTTCTTTTCCGATACATTTGCTGGAAAAGCGGAACAAAGCCAGTAAGCAAGAAGGATGTGGTCACCCTTGGATTTTTATACTGATGTAGGCCGGATGTTCAGGGGAATGCACGTTGTGAAAACAAATATCCCGCCTTTCAATCAATGTCGCATCATCTCAAGGGCTCGACTCAACGTGATTTCACATGAGCAGAAGGTTAGTTTGGAGCCCTGGCTTCGAGCTCCCCCCGGGCTCAATTGGGTTGAAAGTTGTTCGAGTCTGGTTTCTTCCTTTGATTTGTGCTGACTTGCCGTGATTTGAGCTTGTAAGTGGTCCAATTAATTTTATCAGATGCCGGCGATGCTGGAAAAGTTTTGAGTAGAACATGACCTTTTGTTACCCATGGCATTTCTATGCATGCATAACTCAGCGTTTAGCACTTTATTCTCACTACTTTTATGCTAAGGGAAGGAGGGTCTCTTCGGTTTCCCTCAGAGTACAAAATGATTGATTCTCGCCAATTTAGACACTCGAGTCACAACTCGCAACATTGGACAGATTAAAAACCCTTCAAAACTCGGTCCCCAAGTTCTGACACGCACCGCGCAAAGAATCGATTTTCAAACGAGCTTGGGACATTAGCTCGTGTAAAAACTAGTAGCTCGTCTCGAGTTTATTCCAGATCACCATCCTCAAGTGGAATGGGAGCCGACCAAACGAGAGTGAGCTCTGAATTGGGCGTTTGTTGTAATCAACATAGGCTGAGATTCGGATTGACATGCGAGGATTTGGGGGCGCTAATTTCCAGCTCCCAATTCGTCCAATCAGGATGGTCTGTTCTGAATATGAAACACTGGCCAATCAATGGGTGTCTCGCAAGGGACCTGATAACAAAACTGGTCCTCTTTTTCCAAGCGTTTTTAAGCCTGCCTTTTTGCAACATACTCAACGACGATTACGAATGAACGTTCAATGCTCCCGTTTTCCCTTTTCGTATTTAAGGGAGCTGGATTTTCATGTCATAATTGAGAGAAATGTTCGTGTTTTCAGAGCCGAATTTTCCACAGTTGACGTTTCTGTCAATTTGGTGAAAAGAGAGCGGAGTTTTCCATTCTAATGGCTCTTCAAGCTCACTCAGAGGGGTGCAAAACTCGAGAATTCGAATCATTTGATACTCAAGAAGACCTCACACTTTGACGGATTATCACCACTCAAACAGCGCTCATTGTACGTTCAAATTCGCGCACCAGATCCCGGAGGTTCCCGAGATGACCGAGGGGTTCTTCTAATCTCGGCATGGCCATTCATTTATGCGCTCCAACTGCCGTGCTGACATATCCGGCCCAACCCATGGACCCGGGTTCATTCTCGATATTTCCAATATGAAACATCACCACCACCCAATGTTACCAATGGCCCTGTCCCAATGGAAGGTGAGATGTACGTACATAGAAGCTGCTTCGTTGCAGGTCTCCCTGCGTACCTTCATTTCTGGTGGCTTTGAAATGTTTCTAATTTCTTTCCTTCTCTCCATGGGCAGAACCTGGATGGAGATTAAGATTGGCAGTGACGTCGCCGCTGAGAGGTGAACTCCTCCGATTTGGTAGGTCCAAGGGGCTGCTGATTGCTGGATGAGTTTCAAAACATCCAAATTGAATCTAATTCGCCACGCATTTCTTCACTGTTTGAGGTCTGTGTTAATCCCCCCACATTGGCAATCTTGATGTTCAGCTCACTGAAAGACCCGAGGATTTGAACATTCGTTCGTTTGGATGGCGGCGACAGCAGCGGGCCAACCCGACCGAGGATGATGGAAAAAGGATGGCGGAAATTCGACGGAATCGCTTAATTTATTGTTATTAGCCGGCCAATACCTACAAAACGACTTCCCGCCGTTAGTCGAACAGTCCCAAATTCAATTTCAAAGTCGTTCAAGCCAAATTAATGCCGTGGATATCGATATCAGATGGACAGATTTCCTCACACTCGTCGAAACCCTGCTCGAATTTTCCGGGTTTTCTCCGAGTAATCTTGAACCGCAGGCCTTCGAACTTGCCTGCCACAAAAGGTTTCCACCTCTGGTGCCAAATCACAAAGCGGGATAATTAAAAAGAGTTTGTTGGACATCCATTTTTCACTCGAGTGAAAACAGTTTTCTCCTCCACCATCCGTTATCTCCTTCCTTTTTTCTCATTCTCGACATGACACTCCTCGTGGTTCTCGGACTCCTCCAATGGCGACTCCACAAAGTCTATTATGAATATGTGTATATTTTTGCGTGCCGTGCTTATTTATGCAAACATCAGGGGGTCTTGCCTTCTTCAGAGAAGAAACGAGAGATCGACTCGAAAATTTCATTTCCAGTTCCAAAGAGAAGAGCCCCCCTTCGAGCCCGAGCATCGTTCGTGTACTTGGGGGAGTAGTGGTAGAACTGCTGTAAGAGGGGGGGAGGGCCCTCAAGTCTCCCTCTTCTCAGACAATGATAAACCTCTGACAAGACAAGAGATCATAAACTTTGAATTATTCTACACACATGCCTGGGTGTTTTTGAGGTTGGAGCGGAGACACTCAATAATAAAGGCGATTTAAACGTGTGGCCAACACAACATTTTTTTCATCTTGGGAAATCTTGAAAATGTAGCTCGGATCTTTTATATTGTGCAGTTAGAGGTTACTAAAAACACATTGACACATGTTTTGGGTCCGCTCTGAGGTGGCTATTTGAGACCACTTCAATGATCTTAGCCAAAATGTTACCCATTTTTTATTACGTTTTTTTTTGCCCAAAGTAATTGTAGCTATAATTTCTTTTCATTGGAAAATGCTGAAAGAACCCATGACCCTGTTTGCGAGTAAATACTAAAAAAATGATTTTATTGTTTGTACTCTCTTTATGAATCTTGTTTTCAAGCATTGCAATATATACTAAGCACCTCAAGTAGTTCAAGAGTTTAAGAGCTAAAGTCCTCAATGGATGTCTCCAAATTTTACCATTTTGTCTTTTTAAGTTCTGTTGTAGATGATTGAATTATGACAAAGGGCTTGGATGAAAAAGCAATTGCAATACACAAAATAGATTTTGAAGCGGCGTCTGCTATTTGCAAGTCAAGTAAAACAAAGACAATGTTTCGCGTGTTCTGAAAGGAGTATACATATTTACAAAAAATCATGCATTTTCAAAATAGACATTTTGTTCATCAAAAAGTGATTGTAAAGATTGTTCATTGATTGCATGCTTCACTTTTTTCTAATTTGCTCAATTTATTGAAAGTTTATAGATCAAGTGATACAAATGTTTGTAAAAACTTAAACTTGCCATTTCATCCATTACTGGCAAGGCATTTACCAAACCTGATCAAATGTGCCAACTGAAATTCTTTTGTACACCAAATATCATACAAAGATTAAAAGGTAAAAAAAGACGAAATATAACTTTTCATTTTAACAGTACTATGTAGGGATTTTACTGTAGCGGATACAAAAGCCCGTGAAAAATAATGAACCATTAAGACTTGTGTTGGTATTCTAAACCATTGCTGATTGATTTGTAGAGGCTCAAGTTGTTTCAATTATAAATAATTGCCTGTTCTGCTCTAGAAACCAGTACAGAAAACACATCTTTGTGAATCGTTTATATGTAGTGTCTTTTTTGAACGACAGTCAAGGTTTTTGCGATATGTGGAGATAACTTGGTGAATATAAATGGAAATCTACGAGAGGTTATTGGTTAAGACTTGACGCCATATTCAGCCTCCAATTGGTCAAGGAGCTGTTATGGTTGGGCTAGAAGAAAGTTCTGCCAAGCAAAATCGGTCGGGAAGTTCGATGGATTATTCCGGATTCGTTCCAATTGGCAAATGGGGATGCATCAATTGAGCCACCTTCAAATCACCACAGTCCTCTATCGACCACAATATCTCTCTTCAGAAGTCCTTATTCAAGTAGAAGACCAGAATGAATACTAATAAAATTCTTGTTCTCTAATCTTATTGTGCCATTGGATCATACATTCGATAGAAGAAACATCTGTTTTAAGGGCCTTTTTTTCAAACTGCTTATGAAGAACAATACCTAGATTTTCATTTTTGATTGATGAATGATTTGGAACAGAATTCAAAATAAGAGAAAGTGATTTCAAGATCAATCAAACCTCAAGGGGGGATTGCGCATTGAGAACGGGCTTCCAAGATTAGAACCCAAGGCGAAAAATGAAGCTCTATTTGAAGATTGGCCGATCAAACCTTTCGATAGGAAGGTATGCAGTTGAGAGAAAAATCACGGTCTGGTTAATGTTCGAGGATCTGGAAAGCAATGCGACTTTGCAAAATTGAAGCCATGGAAGTGATCTTGTGTATATTTTCCATGATCCACCGTAAACCTGCTTGTCTTGACGACATTTGACAGGTTTCAAAAGTGCTTCTGCGTATAGGGATCTTCTTTGCATTTTTTTAAATTTACACCCTCGACGAGTACATGGAGCAAGAAGCCCTGTGGGTAGATTTGTTTTTAACACTAAATTGACCCCTTTCGCAGTGGTTATACCAATATAGGCTATCGATGATTTGAGGTGTCTTGGATTTGGAACTAAAAAGAGAAGCTTTCAAGCTTGGTTGAATAACTGCCGCCAGCTTTGGTTGGTCAGGCAGTAAAATGAAATGAACATTAGCTGTGCATGTCATGTGGATTTAGGTTCTTTGTGCTCTTAGGTGTTGATTGGAATTCATGACTGGATCTCAAACCATTCCGAAAATATTGACTCCCATGCCGATGGCGAAGATCCGAGAGATCCGAGTACCATGACCAATCGGAATTAAACGTTAGCCGCCTTCAACTGCAAATATATCTCTTATCATGCATTGCAATAATATTTTTATGAGGTACATTCCTCAAGAGAGGCCCAGTGGGGAGGAGCAGGTTCATTTGCACTGGCTTTGTTCCAAGCTGGGATCGGTTCTCAATTGCTCTCCACCCTACGTCTATACCTTACCTTCTATTCAAACCATTGTGTAAACTGACATTGTCAACGGCAAGGAATAAGATCTTACAATATATCAAGACACGAGATAAGACAAGACTCTATTCGCAAAATTTAGCCAAAGTCTGCATATTCCCCATTGATTTGCCAAAGGTACCCACGTTGCAGAGAAGCAATTTAAGATCTGATCTTCAATTCAACAGCGAAGGAGGCGGTGGAGACGATGGAGACGATGGAGAAGGAGGAGGAGGAGGAGGAGGAGGGTGTTGAGCGATTCAGGCTTGTCGTAAAAGGCGAAATACAACAAAGAGGTGGGTTTAAGATTCAAGCGGTAGTTAGTGGGTGGTACTAATGTGAAAATCATGACCATTAAATTAACCCCTTGACGTGAATGAGTGAAATAGACAGATGGAAACGAATGAGACTTCGAGCTCGGATTGGAAGAGATCACGTTTGTTTGAGAGGACCAGCCATTTCACCTCCCTGAGTCTTCTTTATGTTTCTGTTTCTTCTTGGACACCTGAATACAAGAGCATATACACGATATGAAGGCGGCATATTTTCCGATTAATTCAAAGACCCGATACCGAACTGCATTCTTGGGGATCCACCGGGATCCTTCTACAAGCCATTTTTCAGCGGCATGGTCGGACAAAATTTGAATTTCTACCTCTTTAATAGGTGCCGATATCACGGCTTTGAAAAGGGTACTTTTCAAGTGAGAGGAGTCCGTCGAATATGGCACATAACTTACCTTTCTTATGCCCATCATGACAAGGAGTTTTTGTTCAGAGACGAAGCCGTCAAGCCACCCATTGAAGGGAGTCCGTTTCAGGAAATGATTTTAAATAAACTCTCAAAAGCCTTTCAAAACTTATTCACAATATTGCCTCACACATGCACTTACAGTACTTTCAAGGCATAATAGCAAGAACGAGGACTCCACAGCGCTCTAACGTTGAAAAAAAAAGAATGAAAGTGCTCATCATTAGAATCATCAATTCAGTTGGGAGTCACCCTAATTTCCATAAGTCCTCCGTGTCGTCGAGTCACGGAAATTATGTACTTACAATATTTTAATCCCTCGACAAGGAACGTAGAGGAGGAGGATCGGAGGACAACGAGGGTGGAGTTCAAGTCCCCGAGCCTACAATATGGAAAAGCCATTCCATAAATTGGAGAGAAACATCTGTTCATGAGGTGACAACTCTATTCGGAGGAGATAACCAATATAAGACTTACAACTTTGAACTGCCGCGTCGTGCATGCATTTAATCCAAGCATCAAGCGACGGCTCTACCGAGCAATGTTCTACTACATTTGGAGTCGTCATGAGGCCGAGGTAGAAAACAATTTTTTGGCTTTGAAATTGAATTGACGGCAAGCCTGTGCATGACCGAAATACCAGTAAAGTAGCTTTTGAAAGTAAATAAATTATTTTACAGGTTTCTAACCGATGCTTGGAAACAATTTTCCAACCAGTCATGTTTAATATAAAAAAAATGGTCTATATAATGAGTTTGAATTTGCCGCTCTAAAATATCCATGAACCAAAGAGGAAGCAAGTCCTCTTGAGTGCGATGCGAGCTACCCAGGCGGACTCGTTTTCAGAGCGACAACTGAACAGCTGATAGGGTATGGTTTCTTATTTTACAGGCGCTGTTTTCAATTGGCTGGAGGTGCACTGTTCGAAATTTAGTTCCTGATTCAGTTGCAGTAAAAAAGCACAACTGACTCGATTTTAATTTTGTAAGGCTAGTCAGGTATCGATTGCAAAAATTGATTAAGATCGCATTTAAAACTTAGCAAAGGTTCATGTAAATCGTAGAATTGTCGGAGAGCTACTGGCAAAAGGTTAAACTGGACATTTCCCCGAGACATGTCCGTCTCTTAAATTGGAATTTTTATATCAAAGACTGCGAGGCCTAGCCAACCTGGCCGCCAGTTATAACGGAGATGACACCGTTTCCTGACTTTCAAAGTAACAAGTTCAACTGACTTCCTTTTGTGATAGTCATACTTTTATGATCCCACTCTTCAATATCCATGGAAATAGTGCTTTGAAATAGCTCGGTGTGGTCGTCGCTTATGGCGTCTCACTTTGTCCCTGGTGTTTGTTTGGATTGAAGTGGATTCGTCCATCGCTCATCTGAAAGCTCAAGATGAGACTAGTATCTTGTGGCCGAGTTAAGTGCGTGCTTACAGGGTGCTCCGGAAACCTTGAGATTCCGATGAGCCGCCCCCTTCTCAGAGGACGGTTGATTGAGGCACTTTGTGTACATGTAATCTGTGGAAAAATGTTCATCTCTTGTGAGGTGTGAGCAAAGCTGGGAAAGGTTTTGAATTTCATATAAATATTGACAATACTCCGTTTTGCCGTGCATTAGTGGATGCGTTGATTGATTTTCCAAAGTGTCTTGTTCTCCGATTCTCACCATTCCTTGTTTTTATATGTTGTTAAACCCATCAAGGAGAAAAGCTCCATTCGCCATAGTCGTCCTACTAATACGTACTACTACGTACCTCTGAGAGAAACACCAAACATTCCAGAAATCTCATTGTGTTTTCTCTCCAGCATAACTTTTCTGACACAGCCAGCAAAACATGTGATGGGTCAATCAGGGTTCCCGCCCAGTCGAACCTGGGCCAGATCTCTCAAGTGATACCTGCATTACCACTTCTACCTGAGGGCAATCCTGAATGGTTTCGTGGCACTGCAGGATCCACCCTGGGGCTTGGAGGTGTAATAACTTGACACTTGGTTCTGACAGAGACATTGGCACCCAACTGAGAGCGGCTTATGTAAACCTGGTCATGTTTCAATCCCAGGCGCACAACTCATCGCACTCATTCAAGGAGTCTCGAAGGACAACAGTGACATTTTCAACGCCTCCTTCAAAAGTTGATGTCTTCCTCGTTTGAATGTGAAAAGTAGCTATTTTTGTCAATATTTGCGTCATACATACATCGAAACACATACGGTATCAAATTAGATTTTTGAGGTCTCGACCTCAATTTGGTCTTTCATAATCAATAGATTAAAATGTCAGGCTTAAATTTATATTTAAAACACAACAGATCAGACAGAAGGGATACAAAAATCATACGATTCCTTCCATATTCATTTCGTTAAACAAAAAAAAAGTTGATAACCATAGTGCTAATCTGTTGATCATTGTACTTGTCCTACAAGTACAACACCGACTCCCCTTAGGAATGAGTCGGGAAACGAATAAGATCCGTGGGCAGGGGCAGTTTTTCTCTGTGACCCACCCCTCTTGTTTTCCCCCACTTTGTGACTTGTTTTGAATCCATCCATTTGCAATGCTTTGTTGCGAACCAAATACAACACTGCGTTTGTGGCAAGGGCCAAGGGATACGTACGTACCAAAGCTTTATGTGTCCTTGGATTGTGTTTTGAGCGCAGAAGTCGAGTGATATGTTAGTGTGTGAGTGCCAACGTTTTCGTATGTCCTGAGTGAGTGTGTAGGGAATGGAACGAGGCGACAGCGAGGAAAACGACGACAGTCGACAATCACAACCACCGTTTTGTTCTGTTTTGTGTCCGGGCTATCTGCTCAATTTTTCAAACCACATTGCTGGGTACAAACACGCCCATTGAAGCGTTTTGCACCTTTTGAAAACCTCAATACAATTTGGAACAATGGGCGCTCTCCTGAGTGGTCGAGAGGGATCTGTACGTAACCAACGGAACTGGTGTTTGGGTTTTACCGCCCTTTCAACGCGCACCCTCTGTTGTACTGTATATGTCTTATTTAGCTTAAAGCTCTCTGTACACATGGGAAAGTACCGTGCTAAAATAGTGGGGACATGATTTGGCACCAAATGTTTAGAGAAAGATGCAAATGAAATTGGCAAAGTTCAAACTTTGAAGATACGTTTTTCTTGTTATTGCTTCATCGACTACATTCCTGGCCGTAAGACAAATATTTTAGGATTTTATGCAACTTTGGATTTCAATTAAAAATTGATCACAATACTATTGAGCAATTTTCCAAGCACTTTTCTTACATTTGTTTTGGCTTAATTAAAAGTCCAATTTAGAGGATGAATGAATAACTTGGCGCTCTTGAATCAAAACATCGTTCGACAGGATTAGTGCAGTGCATTTCCCCACAGAAGCGCTTTATCTTTTTTGCCCTAACTTAGAAATGACGTCTCATTCTCTTGCAAAAATATCCATTTTCAATCCTTCATAGAATTGAATACCTTTTTTCCACACCATGAGGCTCAGCCGCAAATGTCCAGGCTCCCAAATGTGCAATGAAGGAGTTCCAATTGGAGATTTCTCTGATGATTGAGATGTAAAGAAGTGGTATGAAATCTTGAACGGACAAGCACCCATTCAATGAGGCGCGAATGGCTTGCTGACTCAATAGGATTTGACAGAGTTTGGCCGATCGACACATTCAGGTTTGAGTCGTATTGAGACGACCGAGTGAGTGTTGGTTATCCACCCCAATCCCTGGGCAATGGGCACTCACTGCTCTTGACTGACTGCGTGAGTGAGTGAGAGAGTGAGTGACCAGACTCGGTTTTTGGTTGAGTGCCTTTTTATGTCCTACTGAATGCGAGTGCTTCTTTGAACTGACGATCATCCTCCACCTCAAGTGATATATTTGATTTTTGATGCTGCTCCTATTCAAGCCCACAGACAAGTATAAACGTCCATTAATTGCAGCGGAGTTCTGTCAGTTAGCCTCTTTTTACTTGTTCGAACCATTTCATACAAGTTTAAAACACCCTCAAATATGGCGGGCATTCCATATCCATATTAGAGCTGAAGAGGAAAGAGGAAAGAGAACAAGACTGAAAAAAGAATGAACGTGGCTTTGTCTGACAAATGTATTTAGTGGCGTTGGCACCTCGTGGAATCCTGTGAGGAGAAGAAGAGGGAGACCTACTGCTGCTTTTATCAACATGACTCTTGGTCACCCTGGGGTTCAAGTTCGGCATTCTCTTCCATACAAGTACGGTCTTTTTGTGTGCGGTAAATGGACATTCTTTACATATCTACATGCAATAAAATAATTGAGATACCCTGAGCAGCCACTTCCCGCTCACAGTGGGCAAAAACCATGGATAGATAATGCTCGCAGTAGGACTTTGAAAGTGAGAAATGGTAGCCGGGACTTCTCAACAAAAATGATGCATGGTTGGGAACTCCAGCCACGATCAAGAGATCATCCACCTTCGTCTTCGATTGCTTTGGGTTTTGCTCTTACGGGTCGGTTAAACACTCTAGAGGTAAATGTCACAGAGATGAACGAAAGTCAAGCAGGAGTGAATTTGGAACATTTTTGTATAACATAAAGCCCCAATCACCTCGTCTTTAATTCCAGCACTTCAAATATCCGAGATTGTCCAAGTTTTGTAGCACAAAATTGGTTTGCAGAATGTTTTAAGCAGTTTGCTCAAACAAGAATAAATTCAGAGTTTCTCAATCATGAGCAATCTAAGGTTCCCCAGAACTGCTTCAATGACTATTCAGACGATCAAAAATATTACCTCTCAGAATGATTACCTGATCATAGGAGAAAACATTTTTCGCGGCATACAACTCAAAACTTGAGGCTAAAGTAATTTGATATGACCATCGACCTCTTGAGATCCTTGGTGCTGAATCAGAAGTCCAAGTATACTAATAATTTTTAAGCCTAATCATGTGGAAAATGACATTACTTTCACGAAGAGAGAGAAAAGGAGGAGAATAGCCTCAATCACGATTCAGTTCCATTTAGACCTCGAAACATTCATCGTTGTATCTTCCAATATAATTGAAGTGTCCTCAATGAACGATAGCGTGAACCAATCGTCAACGTTTAGTTGTTCCAAGCACCAAATCTATGATATGGATCATGGAACTCGACTAGGACTGGGGATCATCTTGATCCTGCTTGTACTGCAAGGGATTTGGCTCAAAATCGTAATGTTTTTCCATCTCGGATCCAACAAGTTCAATAAGACGGTGAACTTTATCCTTTGGTGGCATGAGATTGCAAATACAGGTAATGATTAAAGGCAGTTTGCCGTTGAGGGTAAATTCCAGATTAGTTTTCCTTACGATAGTAACTATTCACGTTTACTTGTTTTCAAACAACTACTGGTTTGGTGCTAGAAAGCAAAACAAGTTATTTTTCCGAGCTTTAGTAATGATATATTAATGGCACCCTGAAAACAATTGCTTTTCCAATCATAATTTCAAATATTTACTTGAAGAAGGTGATCAAGTCGTGGAAAAGTTCAAGATGAAGGTTTTTTTTATGAATTTTAATTACTTGTACCATTTTCAGCAGTATGCTTACTTCCTCGATTTTCTTGTTAAGGTTTTCACGGGCTTTACTAACTGCTACAAGAAATATAATCCCCGGGTACTATTCAAAAGAAAGATTATAATTCATCTAATTGGTCACTCTTAAACTTTATACAATATTTGGTCTGGCGAAGAATTTAGATTTACCAGCGTTGACTAAATGACAATCCTTTAAAGTTCCAAGCCGTTTCAATTGTCTGGAACAGGGTGCTCAAAATGCGTTTGGAAAGGTCAAACATGCATTTCCAAATTGGCCAATGTCCTCCTTTTAGGCCTCTTGTTCCTCTCCTACCATTCCATTTTGGGCGTGATTTCTCCCGTGCCTTGGGTTAACTTCTTGGGTGAGAAGTATTGTCTTGTTCAAATACACCTAGTGACCAGCTTGTCTTTGAACATTGCCATCACCAACTCCGCCACAACTTTGATTCGGATGCTATTCTTGTATACACCGAACATTGTGTCCAAATGTCCGAAGAACTTGATGAGTGCAATGACATTCTGTCTTGGGAACGCTCTCAACGTGGCACTTACTGGGATGTTGGTCCACCCGACGCACTCTGGTTTGGCAGACCTGAATTTGTGCCTCGGTATATCCCACGAGTGTTCCAGAAAAAGATACCAACACGCAGAGCCCAACTACTTCCGTGGAGCCGCTCTAATCTTTCTCACGGGATTGGTGACCTTCACCTTCTTGGCATTTGTGGCCTTTATCATTGAGCAGAGTGTCCACGACAATCTGTCTTTGAAGCATGTTTTAAGAACCACGGCGAAACAAAGGCGGAACAAGAAGAATGCCGTGACTTTAATGAGCCATATTCTGGGAACGATGCTGTTATTCGTGGTCTTAAGTCTCGTGGCCATTTTGTTTTGGGTCCAAGAATTGAATGTGGAAGTCGCTACCCCTTTTGTGAGCGTCATGTTGTCCTCGATTTATCCACTTTGTCACGCGTTAGTGGTACCAGAGCTACGAAGAAAAATGGCCTATTCCTTGGGTTGGTTGTGGTGATAGATAGCTCTGGTTTGAAGATGCTCTGATGCCCTGAGAGTGAACGAACTTACGATATTTTTTTGTGATTGAGATCCTCAAACAACCATCTGAATTGAACAGCCGCACAAATCCCTACAACATAGATAGATGCCGTGACAGGTGAGAAGAGGAGAAGAGATCACCTCAACAATGGCAGAATTGATTAACATTTCAGGAGAATGAGAAGTGGAGAATCATCAAGGTTTGACCAGGGTAGATGTACTTCATGCATCCAATGGCTTATGTATTTGTGATCGATGGAAGAATGCATTAGTTTCAGAACAACTGCTATGATGAAGTCTTTGGAATCTTATTATCATGAACCATTATTGTGCATTCTGTGATCAAATAATAGTAATATTTCTCAATATGAGGTTAAGACCAAATTTTTCCGACGTTCTTTCAAAATTTTCCTTTATGTGTTTCAAAATCCAGTATTATAAAAAATAACTGCACTTATACACTTTTATAATTCAATGCATTTTGCATCAATTCATATTAAAAAATTGTTACCGAGTACTCATTAGGAACATGATCCAAATAAGCAGTTTTTTTGGGTCATGTCACCAGTTAAACTTATTCTACTTCAGTTCTTGCGCAGGAGAATAGCGAAAGAAACGATAACTTCAAAACGGATTTTTGTTAAATTTTTATTCAACAAGAGGCTATAAGACCAACTTCTACCTTTGTCAAAAGGTGCCCGGTTGAGATTTGAAGTGTCTGTTTGAAAATATACATGACCGAATGTACACAATCATTGGAATTTATCATTTGGGTCCAATTCATGAGCCACAAGAGGGCGAACGAATGAACGAACGATAAAGATGGAGAGTGAGACCAGACCAAATGATGAATTTCGAACAATGCCATCCAAATTGGTTGCATTATTTACAAATATGCTGAAAGATAACAAGCTTTGTTATGATTTGGCCCTCGCTGAGTTTACCTACAGCGCCTCCCAAACTTGGGATCATCCCATCCTCCAAATGTTTGGCATTCCTCCACCTTCCACCAATCACTTCAGTTTTCTCATTCATTCTTCTCCAAAACTAGCGACCTCGTCAATCCAATTTCAAACAACTCATGTTTTCGATTTCTCTTGCATCGCAATTTGAGGGTGAGTTCTAAATGATCAAACTAAATTTGGAGAAGAGCATTCGTTTGGAAAGCTCAATTTTCCGGCTGTTAAGTATGTTGGATGTTATTCCTGAGCCATCTGAACTAAATCAACTAGGAAAAAAACGATTATTTTCCCTTTCGGTATTGTTTGGGCTTCCAAATCTAACCGCGACAATGGCGGAAAAGCTCACCGCTTTAATCCATCACCAACCATAATAATGCAGCCCTTCGTAGTGACTCGGATAAACAAGAACTCGAACTAATCCGTTCTTGCCCAAGACATCCTCAAAACCCGCCAAGACCAAAATATTGCATCTTCGATACTAAAACTTTGTTATTTCACGTATTTAACCCCCTTAATCCTGAACTTTTGTAGGGCATCTTGTCAAAGTGGTTTATGAAACACTCCCAAGTGGTTAATGCCAAAGATTGTGAAAATAGTAAATAAGCAAACAGTTAGCATACTCTTTGTACGCATATTTTTGAGCATATATATTCCTCAGATTCTGGACAAGTGAAAGCTTGTTTTCACTAGAAACAGGGCAGAAAATAAGAAATTTGAATTTGCAACATTTCGACGACATATCGTGGAAGAAAGAAGAGTACAGAAGACCACGGGTAGGTGAAAAGTACAAAAAGAGTTGAAAAGTAGATACCAATAACTTTCAAAAGAAGAGGGCAAAGGGCACTTGGTAACATTGTTTTCCGCAAAAAAGATAACAATAATAATAATGATTCATGCTCGACAGCAAGGCTTTCGCAAGATTCAAAGCTTTATTCTTGTAACATATGTTTTTTTTTACTTCATTTTTAAAGTCTTATTTAGGTTAAATTTGATTGAACTTGAATCAAATACAGACAAAGAGAGAGACATCGACCATAATTTGATTGATGTCTTTTGGTGGTGACTTCCTCGAGATAGCAAAAGAATAGACGAAGAAATGGTCGTGAAGTGCACGTTTTGGGTCAACAAAATATCAGCTCCTGTGTCTTCTAAGTAAATGGTGTTTGGTTTAAGGTGCTGAAAAGGGATCTTTTGAGGTTTGAAATATTTATGAGGATTCGCCGACATCGCTGTCTCGGGTTCCTCCCAAACTTGTCCTCTTTCTTTTTTCAACCCCCTCTCCATCCCATGGCATTCAAGACCCTGCTGTTGCCTCGCTAGGGGAGTTGGAAAACCCTCTTTTGAAACACGATAAATGTCCACAGACCTCACTAGAGTGGTCGCATGTCTCCTTTGAATCCTCCCAATCTGGCTTTGGGTTGTTCGGAGTGTATCTGGAGAAGTCCTTGTCGGAGCTTTGGACTCTGGTAGAATGCTTGACGCCAGGTGAAAATGTGACGACAAAGAACGAAACTCAATGGGAAGAGAGCTCCAACGAGGGCTATGGGTGAAAGAAGGTGTCAGAAAGATGTCTCAATCCTAAAGTTTGTCTTCAGCTCTTGTTATCTGAAACTTGTCCCACCAAGAGTTGACCTGAGACAAGGATAATGAGAGGGCCCTTACTTTGAGCATTGGAAGCCACCTTCAAAGCGGGGAAGTTGCTTGATTAATGACGGTCGATCCACGATGATCTTCGATGTTGGAATGTGCCTTTATGAAGAGGAGAGGGCACGATGGTCTTTAAAAGGCATGACTGGACGCAAACACCGTCAAACAAAGCCTCAATTGTCTTGGTATTGTTTACGCGAGGCTCTTTGAAGCAAGGCTTCGTTCGCTCGCCACAATTACGCTCGCTATTCACAGCGAAACAAATCTATTACCGAATGCCTCTGTCTGGCCCTAGAGGCTCGTCGTGTCTGTTGGTGGGACCTGATTTCTTGACTCCAAATACGAGATTCGAGACTCGGATTACATTCCTCGGGGGACTTTGTCTTGGCCAAATAATTGTCACCCAGATCCCGTCTAATTACCCCCAAGATAGGCAAAGCGTAGCGAAATGATCCCGTCATCGTCATTGGACTTGGTGGTGAGGGGCGAATCGTAATCCAATATGGTTGGAATGCCATTGCTCAATGAACTTGATTGACAGCTAGAGAAAGCCAATGCCACGTAATTCACGTTTTGGCATTTATTATGACGTGCAACCCTTGAACAACAAATTGAAGAATGACTCGCATTCCAAAACCTTCGATTCTCAGACTCAGAGTAACAACAATTTATCTCTAAAGGCTTACAAAATGTGTGCCAACAACCCAAAGGTCTTACTTTTGGAAGTCGGACTTCCGACCGCTTGACTTGATAAAAAGACAATTGTCACACTTGGATTTAGTTAGAGTTTACTTGTACAAAGCTATGATTATTCTTCGGGGCATTTTTTTGCATTCAAGGAACAAACAATAAAAAATCCATTTGTTTGCTCTTGCTTTTGTTTTGGGTTTATATTTATTTTTAAAAAATATTCAAATAATGGTTTTTATGCTCCTTCGATTTGAAGAGGTCAAAAGTTACGCAACAAATTGAACCCATATAGTTCAGAAACTGACTACAAACCCAATCATGTTCAAGTTTGAGGGCAGTGTACCCAAAAATCGAGAAAATCCATAAGTACCAATGTATGTATAAGATAGTCTTTGATACCTAAAAGGGTGCTCGCAAGTATATCATACACTTTATTAAACTAATTGCAAAAAGTTGTTCCTGTTGGTTCATTGACTTTAAAAAGTGCCCCTCAAATGGTTGTAGCTTTGTTTAAGTTTTCAACTGTTTCACTTACCATCAGGCATGCCTCAGATGTATTACTTAGCCTACCATGTGATCTGCTTTAGGATTCCATTACTACAATCACTGAAAAAGGTGATGACACTCGTAGAAGAAAAAACGTAAATAGTTGTGGTGGTGGTAAAAAAATCAGCAATTTGTTAAAGCCCTTGGGCAACAATGGTAGCCTTGATGTTCTTGAATTCGCAATTTTATCAGTCTATCATGACTCCCCAGATTTTATAGTGAATGCCGTTAGATGTGATTATGCTGAAAAATGATGCAAATTTCGGAAAGTAGATGAAGCACTAAAAAATAGTTTTATACGTACAGAAAGTTTGAAATTCTAGAGCTCTTTGTCACGACAGTTCCTGAATAATAAATCAAAAGAGTGTTGGTAATTACCTTATCCCCCATACCCAACTAATGAAAAATGTATCTTGGCAGGCCAAAACGTTGCCTGAAATATTTTTAAATTTGGTTGGAAGAAAATGAAATTTGATACTATGTAATGAATCTCAAGGAAAGCCGAACCAAGAAAGGAAAAGAGTTTCTTGGGTGTGTATTGTGTGTTTTTAATCTAGATCCTACGGGGTCCAATTGCTTTGGGTGGTCATTTCCCCAAATATCTGCCTGCTCCTTCAAGAGTGAACAACTTAGGTCCATCCAGATGGTGTCAAAAAGTCAAGAGAGTCACGGAGCTCACCAGCCAGGATCCTGACCGGGAGGATTCGTTATGCCTTGAAGTTCAATCGTCCACAAAATGCTTTGGCATTCTTGGCTTCAAATGGGAGGAGAACCCCCCCTGAAAAGATCACAATGGGCTCTTATCACCGTGAGGTCGAACCAGTAGGGTTTCCTTTTCTTATCTTCATCCTGGAACAGAGAGTACTCTCTGGCTGACAATATGTCCCTTCGACGAAGAGTTGGCAACCCTGGACTGTTTGCCGAAAGAGATGTCATTCATTTGGATTGTTTGATAAATATATATTTCGACAATTCGCCTTGCTTTTCTTTCGTTCATTCATAAATCTTTGGGGCACGAAAGGAGGAATTACGGCAAGGTGACCATAATACCCAGGACCAAACGACAGCGACGACCAACCCAATGGTCTGTGTTCACCCAAAACCAATGGATTTATTGACCATCAAAATCGTTGCACAGGACAGGAATGGGGCTCAAAAGAGACATATCACTGACCGGAATGGAGCTGTCAACAGCCAACAACAACCACATCACCGACAGACCCCCAACCACCATCGAATCCCTATCCAACCAGATTTTCCTGGCCAGTTCCAATTTTTGAACCATCTAAATTGCGATGGACCCACTGTCCCTCTGAAGATGGGAAATCAATTGTGGTGTCTGGTCGTGGTGACGGATCTGAAAATAGAGCATATCTAAATGATGTCACTTCAACCAATCACCATTTATTGTCCTTCATGTTATCATTGCCTTTGATCCTCAAAGGGGGCTACCCACCCAACTTGGGGGGTCAGACCCGATGGACGTTCGTCGGGACGTGCTGACCGAACAGGTCATAAAACGTGATGGTTCAAATGAAATCAATGGCCAAGGATGCATTGGTTGGAAATGAAATGTATTCATTATTCGCATTATTACACGCCTTGCGGACAGCTTGAGTAATTGTTTAGCTTCCACCATGAAACGACGTCATTGCACAATCCTGGGTTCATCACAAAACCACACATTGTTCACCTCAATCCTCAACAGCTGGTGTTCAAATTAGCAATGTTCACTGATTCCACACCATCCACTCAACGACCAATTCGTAAAATGGGTGGTCCAACATTGAGACGTACTCAAATACTTGTGTGTGCTAATTTCAAGACACGCTTCCATGGGTGCTTTTTCTGCATTTAGAGAAGATCCCGATGGTTTATGATGAGGGCGAAATTTATTAATATGATCGATAAGATCTGCGAGTCATACAACAAAATTGCACTTTGGGTTTTCCTTACGATGCAATTAGTCGGTTTATTGGCCAATATTGGCAATTTTCCTCTTTTGTAGGTCTCGACCATAAACGTAAATCAGTCGCTTATGGCCAAACGTATTTATGCAGTCGGATATCGCGGTCAGTGAGGTAAGTTCTGAACCATTAAAATAGAAAACCTTCTTTTACAATCGAGTATGTCCCAATCATATTAGTAATCCAATCTTCGAGGGCTTTCAATTAGCCCATTAGCCCATCTCCTCCTTGGCTGATCAAATTAACTTGTGCCTCATATGAAGTAATGGACTTGAAAGCTTGTTGTCACAATTCATGAAGAGCTTTTGATATCATACAATAATATTCTTGGAGCATATATATGGCAAGCTCCGATTTGAAGAACACGTCCATTTCTCCAATAAGTTTGGAAGCATCCAAGTCAAGAGGGTTCCTGGCCAAACCTGAAAGGATTCCTGTTCTTCTTGGTTGACATGGGAATATTCGTTACACGCCTCAAATTGGCTTAAAAAAGCTCCCATTTTCCGACAAAACTGACAACTTAACGAAATGACCGTGAAAATGACCTCAATTTGAGAGCTTCTCCTTCTGACTCGTCGCCGTCTTCTTGTTCTTGCCACCCGTCCACCTACCTGCTTAGTGTGAACTCCAATTGGTTCACTTAACGAAGTCGTAAAACCTATAAATCACCTGGAAATCGTGTCACAATGCAACAACCCATCAATTGTGATAAATCAAAACATGGGTGGCAAAGAGCATTCATGAAACCATTGGTACACCATTGGGATTTGAGAGACTGCCAAAGACAGATCAGTCCCGTTCCGAGACGCCCTCTGGTGGTCTCAAAATCAAGTGTCTCTTTCATTAGGGAATTGTATCCACAGGAGGCCAATACTCGATCGCTTTGCATTCGAGCACTTTTTGCCCTTGTCCTGATCCAACTGCGAGCGAAAGAGCGAGAGAGAGCTCAAAGTGGGACAATGGTTGTAATTTAAGCGTTTGCAAACAGTTTGAGACGATATTGTTCGAGAAATGAGTTCATGCTGGCGACAGAATGTCTAGGGATTCCGAATACCCCGACTTGGCCCAAACGGAATCCTCGTCTGGCTTTTGAGCGTCCTAGGACGATGTTGAGAGGCATGGGAATGGCGACCAATATTTAGACAAGGACGGACTTGTCCTGGGAATTGGCTAGCTAGATACCTTTGGATAGAATCTGGGGATGAAACACCTGGGTATTGTTGAAGATCTAAAGTTATGTCATTTTCTAGAAACTCTCACTCACCAACAGAGGAGAGATCTTTTTTTCTTCGTGCGAATGCCTAAGATTATTTTTTTTAGCTAAGCAACCCTTCACCAACACTGATAGACATGAGATGGACACAAAAATGTTTTATTTTCGAGATTACAATCAGAGCGTGGAATGATTTTTTTTAGATTTAAGAAATTTTGCCTTTTTGGCCATACTTTTTTATGATTCAAATGCAAAGCAAATTGTTATTTCTGGCTTGCAGGACATTTCTATAGTGTTATGTGCTTATGAATTGTTTCACTTGAAAAAGTAATGCTCATACCATAAAGGATCTTGCACTTTTTCCGAAACATGAAAACTTTGGGATATCGCTTTTTAAGGGAAAAGCGGATATTTAAGACTTCAGCAATCTTTCCTTCAAATTTGTTGGCCCTTGAAAGTATGGGTTTTAAAATGCCTGATTAGAGAAAATAAAAAAAATGTTAGTTGTTCCTATTTCGCAAATTCATTTTCTCTCTATTCTTTCTCATCTGAGTTTTTGCCAATTGGGATAAATCGATCTGAATATTTCAAAAGCTCGAAGAATGTAAGACTGCATTTTTAAACAATAGGAGGAGAAGTGTTGGGAAAGTGATCTTTTTGTTTTTTTATTTCAGTTCTTTTCCTGTTACATTAATGACACTTTTAACTCGTTTCTTGACATTTGCCACTCCTTTTGCAATCCAGCACTGATAAAAAAAGGAGGGACGTTGTTGAAAACCTTGACACCAAAACCGTGATATCATTTTGCAATCCTAGCATTAGAAGCTTATTTAGATTGACAACTTGGTCCACATAATAACCAACGATAATGACCTGACCAACCACCACCACCAAGGGTTTTCAAGTGATTAACTCCTCAGGTTGGCTTCGAATATATTGAAAGCTTCACTCCCTTTCTGTGCTTTGCCTTCATGAAGCTTCTATGTACTGTAACAAAAAATGACCCCTCTTTGAACGTTTCTTCGAGGTATAAAGCTGGTCATGGGCTTCTAAAAATATTTTCAGAAGTCTGTGTGTTGATTTACGTTAATTTTGGCAATAAACTGACCACGTCTGGTCAAGGACACATTAAATTAGATTGACAAGCTCTTTTACAAATGGACGTTTGCAAAACTTGAGTAATGATATTCAGATATGATTGCTTTGTTTGCTTTTCTTCATTCGCTCCCTGGCGACTAAAACTGATATGTACTACGGAGCACCGATGAGGAGAGCCTATTATTTCTACTACTGATTTATTGATGGTTCCAGTAAAGGGCATCGACATCGAAAACATTATGGCACTAATCAAGAGTGCCCTTCTTATCGTTGCTTGCTTATCCTTAAGGTATGATTTTTCCTCAGTAAAACACTAAAAGGAATGTGCAAATCTGATAAGGATCAAGGACAATATTTTCAACGAAAAAAGTAGAAACATAATTCAGCTTGGAAAAGCTTTTAATTTGATTCGAATTCAACCGCACTCTCTCTTTGCCAATGAATTGTGCAGGGAGAGCCCTTTGAATCGATCAAAACGGTATCAAATCGTTAAAAGAAGAGTAAAGCTTTGCCCATCACTGACAATCATGCAAGCTCATATTTAATTCACATCATTACTAGACATCGTTAGTAGACACCAGCAATTCAACCGAGTACTATTATGTACCCAAATTTTGTCACAGTGCCTCAAAACTTCAGCTCGATAACATTCATTTCACCAATGAAGACTCCACACTTCATTTTCGTTGGTCTTGGCATTCTTGGCATTGGCATTGTTTCCATCAATCTGGTCACGCTTGCGAGCGCCATGGACTACTCGTACGTCGATAATTACAACCAAGACGATTACTTTTATCAGTTCGAAGGCTTAGACAATTTGCACCATCCAATGGAGGGCAACTTAACATTTCGTGAACTCATAGCCAAAGAAAAATGTAAATCACGAATCCATCGATTTGCTTGCTTGCTGAAAAACTACAACTCCATGCTTCCCCCGCGACAAAGCGGCAACTTGGTCAAAGTATACTTCGATATCATAGACGTCCCTGAGATCGACGACAACCGTCACACTATGACCATCGTCTTGGAATTGGTCCTACAATGGCAAGAACCCAGATTGGTCTTGGACCCGAATAGAACCACGGCCATCAACATTGATTCCGAAGGTCTGAAGCGTCTTTGGATTCCCAATGTAATGTTTGATCGACAACACAAACTGGCCCAGATTGGTTTGTTTCAAGACTCAAAAGGAGGCGCTGTTCGGGATGGTGAAATGATTGAATTTTGGACCTACATCGAAGTAACCGTATATTGCGATATGAGCTTTGAACATTTCCCAATGGATGAACAGACATGCAAGTTCGCTTTGTCTTCTTTATCATCTCCTGAGGAGCTCATGCACTTTGAATTTGATGTGAGCACAAGCCAACAAAACAACCGCCTTCAGATGTACGAATTGAATATCAAACCCTTTACGGATCCCTCCGATTTACGATGGGAATACCCTGCTGCAAATTACTCCATATGTGGATTCCATGTCAAAATGAGGCGGATTTCCTCCACCTATATCCTGATCTATTACGTCCCTTGCACTGGTATGGTCCTGGTGTCTTGGATCAGCTTTTTGGTGGATCCAAATATTGTTCCAGGACGTACGGCGCTCTTGGTAACCATATTCTTGGTCCTAACTACGATATTCTCCGGGATTCAAGTGAGTCCGGTTATATGTTAATGATGCTAGGAGAGTCTTGAGTCTGTTCAATTGTCTATTCTAGCGCGACACGCCCAGATCTCAAGGACTCACCGCATTGGGACAATACGCCTTGGTTTGCTTGACCTTCGTGTTCTTGGCTATGCTTGAATTTGCCACTCTTTTATTTCTGGAGCGCTTCTCCGCGCACAAGCAAAAGAGAGAGGCACGGAAGGAGGAAAATTCGAGCCGATGGGGCGTGCCTTCGATTCAAGACCAAGCCAAAGCCGAGAAGAAGGCCAAAAGGACGAAACAATGGATCAAGGATGTGGCGTCGACCTCGTATTGGATGGATCAAATTGCACTAGCACTTTTCCCCATCGGGTTTGCTATTTTCAACCTCGTTCACTTCACACAGTACAATTGAATTGTCTGTTTCCTGGATGAGCCTTTTATTTCTTTTGTGATATAATCCCTTCTAATTGAGCCTTTAATTGCTGATTGGTCCGCTTCAAGAAGTTGATCTCTTCGCCGTGATTCTTCTCATCCGCGATCCTTTGTTCAGCCGCTCGCTTTTCAATCATCTCGCACCCACGTTTCAAATCTGATACTTCTTTCTCCAAATTGGCCTTTTCCTCTTCCAATCTAGCGATGGTGCTCTCCATATCCGTTTTGCCCTAGAAAATAGAAACACGCCGAACCCGACCAATAAACGCCAGTTCGTCTTCGTCTAAGCTTGATTAGGATTGATTCTCAAATCAACAATCAACGTTACCTGTTCAGCTTGGAGAGCCTTTCGAATGCCAAAGGCGATACTCGACTCGTATAGAGTTTGGTAGGCATGCAACGTCATCCGAAGCTCATCCCTCACTCGGAGCAACAATAGACCCCTCTCGGTACAGTTGATCGTGCATTGGCGGATCAGTTCATCGAAACATTGAGCATACAATTCGCGCCGGACTTGACAGATCCCCGTCTCTCTGGCCTGTCTTTGTTGTAGCTTTTGATCTAATTGTTCCTATAAGAAAGGAGATAGATCCCACTCACTTTTATTTGCACTTGCAAACGAAGGCACTTACCTGAAGGTTGATAACGTCCAACCGTGTGGCCGGTGTTGCTGATACAGATTGGCGCCACAATTGTCCATCTTCATCCCATTCTCGGGGAGGTAAAATGGCGTCCAAGATCTCATCGGTCTCGGTTTTGGGCTTAGGGGTGTCACTGCCGTCACTTAGAGTGGCATCATTGGGTAGTTGACCCGCACTCTTAGGCCGGGTGGTCACTTGCGATGGGGTTCCAAAGGGAGCGGCCTTTTTGTCGATCAGCACAGGGTTATTGTATCGAACTAAAGAGAACGAGGTTCCCACTAGGTTCGTTTCCTCGTCCGCCATGTTGTGTTCAACTGGACACCTTTTCCCCCTTCTGTACCTTTGTACCCCTAAATAACATGCTTGTGCCAAATGCGTATTGATCCAACATCTGGGGCCTTTATGACAACCTTCATGCCCGGTCTTAACGAGGACTGTTCCAAGTGAAGGCAGAAGGGTGACCTCGTTCTCTTGTACTTGTTTCATCGATCTTTTTCCCCTCTTTTGGGAGAGCCATTGTGTAGCTGCTGTGAGGCCAGTACAAAGAAATATTGTGGCAAAAAAGCGGCATTTAAAGGCAATTTCCTTCAGTTTTCTGTTGTGGACGGACAATGCGAAATGCGATTGACTGTAAACAAACACAATCTCTCACCAATCGCCAATGCCCTGGACCAGTTCGAGCCCACTCAAAAGCCGTTCCGACCAACATTCACATCTTGATCAATGTGTATTTGTGGCGTTTGCGCTTCAATGAATGACCACAAATCGAACTGACAATCGGGCTTAAACAACAATGAGATAGAATTTTCATGATTAGACATTTACATCCTCTACTCCTAACATATTAAAAACTGCTTGACTGAATTGCACATTAAGAAGATTGTGGATGTTGAGCTAACATTGAACGACTTCAGTTTCGCACCCGAACGTCTGGCTTGTTGTTCAATGAGCCTTGTGTTAGGACTTTTTTCTATCCAATGCTGCTGAGGGGCTTGAAGAGCCACAAAAGAAGAGATCAACCATTCAGAAGTGAGTTTGGCGGCATTTTGACACCAACCATTTAACTATGAGCGTTACAATAACGGAATGATGGAACAACCGCGGGCACAGGAGGCACACATTATCACTAAATGTTCGAGAACGATGCTAGATTGATTTCCAAATCAGTTCCATCATTCTCATATAACCGTGGTCAAAAACGACCGAACTTGACTTATGATGACCAAATGATGCTAAAATATTGCCCTGAAGGCTGTGATCGAGTCTGAGACCATGTTTTAACAGCTGATTATGAGGACCAATGATTTCTTCTCTTGGTCCCCGCCCGCAAAATCTCACCGCTAGTTTGGGCATAGGTATGTTGTCTAAGCCTCTCGGATCGTTTTTTTCAGAGCGCATCGGGAGCGTAGAAAACCAAAATGTTGTTGATCTTTCAATTTACGAGCCATATCCTGTTAGTCGTGAAAGAGGATTTGCCAAACATGAAAGCAATTACCAGAACAGATGTAAATCACCGCCTGGAAAGGTAAACATGCACGATTCTCTCTGCTTGTGGGATTAGTTTTAATATCTTCATTCACATCTCTACTGGGCCGAGTTTGGGTCTCTTTGAGTTGAGCAACATCAACAGAAAATGTATCCATCCAACTGCATTCTGAAATGTTGAGGTACTAGAGGTAATCATAACATTTGCAAGCATTCTTAGTTTTGGTTTTATCTTCATCTCTAGCTTAAGACAAAGATGACGGAATCGGAATTATCACTTCGCAAAGTACGCAACCTCGCAGCATTTCGTGACAATTGGTCCTAAGATGTCGATGTGTGTGTCTTGCGTTGATTTCTCGACTCTCCTCCACAGCCAAATACCGTGAGATAACGAAGAGGTGTGTGGACTGGATGAACTTTGTGCTTTGTCTGAATGGACAAGTCTCGCTCGGCACTCCTGTTCTCAGTATTTCTCTTCAATGAAGCGTGAAGAATTTTTCAACTATTTGTCCCTGCTGCGTTGCTCAGTGTGTGATTCCCACTTTGAGAGTCCTCCCCAACGATAAAGATACCCTCTTCTACCAAAACGAGAAAGGATCCTTTTACCTACCGACAGATCCAGTTCCTAATTCTGGCACCAAATTTCGGATGACAACTTCAACCCTCTATCCAAATAATGAGCCCAGACAAGTCCTCAAGCATTTATAGAAGACCTCAAGATCAATCTGGGTGGTACAGGCATCTCCATGGAATCATAAAAGGCTCCTCTTGTGCCAGGGCCAATCAAATGGAGGGAGTCTGACAACCAATTTCAAGCTGAGCTGAATGAGGTGCGAGAATCCAGACTTTGTTGGAGAAGGAGGAGGAGAGAAAAAGAAACTTTTCTAGTAACACTTGGGCCCCTTATCACGGCGGTGATCATCATCATCATCATCAAGCTGTGGGCCAACGCTTGTTTCTCCTCAGGATGCCTCGTATTTGATATCAAGCCGACGACTCACTTGCCAGTGATATTTCAAAACTCGGACATACCAGAGGTTTCTTTTCAGAGCCACACTTGCACAAATGAACACCTTTTTCCGAAAGAAACACTGACATGAACCACCGTCTGGCTTTGGACAAGCTTCAGGTGTGAGCCATCTGACTTTTTCAAAGTTAGGCGCAAAACGCTCGGCGAACTTGAAAAAAAAGCGACATAACAGAAAGCGACCTAAAGGCGAACTAAAATTGAAGAAGAAAAACAGTTGTGATTGGGATTCTTTTGGCAACTTCCTTTGAGTTTGTATAATTTTTAACGTGCCCACCATGTTCGAGAAAACACCCTTGAAATTTATTATTCACATCCCAGTTTCTAGAGCAACGCGTTTCGTTATCAATTTTGCACCTTGACTCCGCCAGGTGGCATTATTGCCGTTGGGTGCTGTCGGAGGAAGATGAATGTGGATTGTTGCTCTTTAATCAAATTGTGTAATCACTTTCAATTGCTTTTGACATGTTCCGTAATTGGAAGCCAATCAAATCTGCTTATACCACAGATCGTTGAGGATGCAGCTTCATTTCATCCACACTGAATAAACTTCCCATGCCTCACACTTTTACTATGGATCTTCAAGAGGATGCCCTTTCATCTGAGAACACTTTCCTCAGTGTATAAACCACACCGTTTGACAAGGGTTTGTGTCAACTCAAGGGGTCTTTGTTGTAGGGGGACTGAATCGGCAGAAATCCCGAACGAGTTTTGCTTTATAGTGTTGTTCGACGACCCCTCTTCAGCTCTCATGACGACGTTGTTATCATCACCCCGAACCCCTTTTTGATCAGAAGCAAGAGATCTTGTTGACTGAGCGGAATCATTGTATCGACCAATGATTCCGAATATTTTCTAGGCAAAAATTGCCTATCATGCGTTAGTTGAATGATGAGCCAATGTTCCGAAAAGACTTGGCTAATTGTTGGGTCATAGGTGGGTGGTGCATTACTTCCAAAGGAATAAGGGCGCCATGTGAGCACGCAGTTATCTGTTTGTTTCGAGAGAGCCACTGTTCACATGCCTCAGCAGAAATGTGTCCATTCAAGCTCTTTGGAGATGCTTGACAAACTTTTGATGTTTTCACGATAAACACGTTCTTCTTTTGGAGATGGTTTGGCATTCATGGTTGTGTGTGTGATGGTGTGTGAGTGTGTCGGAAACCACGACAAAAGAGCTCACATAATCCGAGGCTCTTGTGATCTCAGTCAAAGATGAAAAGAAAATCCTGGAGCCTTGTTGATTCATATTTCTACCCACCGCACGTACGTCTAGGCCCAAATAACCTTATTGAGGTCCAACATGAAATTGCGGATTTTTAATGACATTAGTTACAGTTCAAACCAATATGCAATGGCAATGGACGACATTGTTCTAGATATTTTTTGGTTATTCTGACAATGATTTTAGATTCAGCATTTCAATTTCTTTGTCAGGTGTTCATTTTACGTTTCGATTATAAGAGTATGAAAATAAGTCGTTGGTTGGTCAGTTTTGTATTGGCATGCGTAGTTCAATTAACCATTCAAGTCAAAAAACTCTCGGATTTCTACATCACACTGGATTAAAGGAGGTCTTCCTTGTTAGTAGGATGATTCCCTTGGTCCCAGCTTAAAATGTTTTCAAACTAGCCTGACACTGATTGGATAATCGACGATCCACTTCATTATTGCTCATGGGATGTTTGGCATAATTTGGTCACTTCCTCGGAGGCCAAACATATCGATCCCAGGGAACACGAAATTTTGTACAAATCCTTCATAGAGACATACATCCTAGAGTGGAATCGCCGTTGCATATTTTGTGATCTTAAAATTCGAATTACCCTGCTGATGAGTAAGGTTAAGAAATTATGAGAAAGAGAGTGAAGGTATTTTGCCCTTCTCATTTGATGAGGCGCTATGTTTCTTACAATTGTAAGTTTTTATTACAATAGTTGTTACACTGATTTTATTATCACTATAGTTGCAGAATTTTAAACTGAATTGTAGTTGACGAGTATGCTGAATAATGATTGGTTTGGTATTAAAAGCAGGCTCTCTTCAATTATTTATGTTTTTTCAACTTTTGGCCATGTCAATGCGTTAAATGTATGAAAGTGAATGTAAAATTATATACAAGACATAATATAGAAGGAAGGGTGAAATTGTCAGACTTTTGAAATACTTGATCAGGCTTGATGAGAAAATATGAGTGCAAAAAATTGGTTTAGAGTAAATGGAAAAAGTGTAGAGGGGAAGCGCACGTAGTACATAAATGTGTAGAGAGAGATGGGCAAATGGGGAAAATATAGTACAGTGGTTCATGAATTGCTTTATAAATTTTCATTTGGGCCACACATTTTCAGTTCTTTCTCCTGATTTTATTGATTGAAGTTGAATGATCTTTGTCAAAGATACAAAACAGCAAAAAAGTGTTGCGTTTCCATCAACCAAAACACAAAACACCAACCCCCCTCTCTTGCAATATCTTTATGCACGAGTAATGCTCACCCCCCTGATCCTTGCTCAAAGGACGGAAGAAGGAGCCACGAGACGATTTCGGTTTCCCAAATCCTGTGTTTATAAGAGCTCAAACGAGATCAAATCTGATAATCCAATGGGCAAAATACGCACCCGAACACATCCACACACCCAGTAACACCCACCCACCCACCAACCAACCCAAAGCTAAGTGTTATCGCAAGTGAGTACGGGTGTGTGCATGTTCACGTGAATGAGCAGAATAAGGGCGCAAATTGTGGGAAAATCATTGG
>NC_081450.1:11520440-11522873 GCF_007210705.1 Tigriopus californicus | reverse complement strand
CAGATTCCAAATCCCAAACTTGCTCACCAATGGGACACACTGAGTTGTTATAGCGCGGTAAGAAAATAACGAAACATCACACACGTTGTGAAGAATGGGTTCTTTGTTTGGACTAAAAGCTTTAGTTTGGACCACCTTTTTCCTGCGTGAAGTTTAGATATTGGTTTTAGCATATTGGTCATGAATATTGCTCAACGGGCTGACTTCAAATCAAGGGTGAGTTTTTCTTTTCTCCTAAAGTTACATATTCATAGGTGGTTTATCAAAGTATTGCATCCGAAATGAAACACAATTTTAGCGTACATTGAATATTTGATATCTTAGCTGTACTGCTTTGAAGCAATCGAAATTGGCGGATAATTTTGGTCACTTCAATGTATACTACAATTTTTTGATTTGGTTTTTAGGAAATAAATGGAATGCTAGAAAATAAAAAAATCGAGGAAAAATGTCTTTTTAATAGATCAAGGTATCAAAAGATTCAGCTCGAAAAAGAGGAGCGAAAAGTAATCTTCGTGAATACTAAGAAATTACTATTATCTTCCTTGATGATGTCAGAGGTCAAAACGATATTTTGGTCAAAATTTGGCAGATTGACCTCAATTTTTTGACTGTGTGGGACAACTGCCGGTAAAAAAAGACATGTTAAAATCTGTGCAGCTTTTCATCTTCTAGGCCGTTATGTGCAGAGTGTTAAGAAATAAAGAGTTTAAAGACCCTTCACACCGTTGCTTATTCATGGTATCGTATGATTGAAAATGGAAGCAGTAGGTTGCAAAACAAGAAGAAACTTTTTCGTGTGTCGGAGACAGAAGTCAAGTCTCCTTTTTTCTTGACTTTTGACGGTTGAACCCGATTAGGTAGGTCGTCCCCGTGGAAACTATTTGAAAGTGAAACTGTTGTTGTTCCGTCGTGTCCATGGTTTCTTGGCTGGTTTGGACTTGAGTCAGTCAGGCGGAAACCATCCCGCTAACGTTGATTGACGTTTCTTTAGTTGGACCGCCTTTAGTGAACAATTGTTTTGAGTTGACTTCACTTGAGAGCCCCTACCAACCCACTTTTGAAGTTTGAGTTTATCTTCAAATAAAATTCAAAAATATTGCCCGCCTTCTCTTCTCGAATCTGATGCTCTTTTTTTGTTTCTATATGGGGATGAACGACAATTATGTCAATTGTTTGTGTCCAAAAATAGCCGCGGAAATTAGTGTTTTGCCTTGTTATGAGTGAACAATTTACCCTTGTCAAAAGTGTCACTCAATCCGAGGTTGATGGTCAATCGTTGGGCCAGACTAAGTTGTGACGGGAAAATGAGCCGGTTCCAAAATAACGACTAACAACCGTTTTCATTTGATAACCGAATTTATGCCATATGTCTGTCTCAGAATAGAAATAAGCTCGGGGCAGACATAACCGACTTGTCATTTATCTTCCAACCAGGGACCACTGTATACATCCTTGCTTCCAACGCAGGTTGAAAGATAAGAGGTTGTGTTAAAAGGTTTGTAGAACCTTACGCAGTACGGTTTGGCGATATTACGGAAACATTTGTTCCGTGCTTAATTGGACAGAATTCATACTTGACCTGTTCAAAAAATTGCAATTAAGCAGAGGTTGAACCGTTACCTAAAAAAGTAACGCGTTACCGTTACCGTAACTGCTACTTTCTTTAGAAAAAGTAGTGCCTGAACGTTACCTTTACCCGTTACTTTTGTAGAGAAAAGAGAGCCTAGAACTGCAAAAAATGTTTATACAATTTTTTGGCATGTCGTAAATATGACGTGAAGCAAATGACCCTGGTGATTATTTATTTGATCCCATCAGCGGCAAGAAAGTTATTGTATTTGAGACGGAATAAAAAAAACGGTTAGGAAACCTGATCGCATCAGAGGGCCAAAAACCCGTTCCATTACCGTTACTTTTTCAAGAAAGTAACGTGTAACCCGTGGCGTAACTCAAAAAGTAAAGCGTTACTCATGCCCTGCAATAAGGCATTGGTTAAAAGTATGTCATGATTTTCAAGATCGGTTTTGTTTCAAGAATATGACTTGAACTCTTTATTTACGTTACACATGATCAGTTCATAGTTACTAGAGGGTTATAAAACGCAGACTCGATTCAATCTATAATTTACCCAGACATTGGTGTTCCTGACTTACTCCAAATCTTCAACTCGGTAAACATTTATTTTGGGGTCAATATGCAATAACGTTTAAAACAGTTCAAACAGCTAGCTAAACAGACCCAGACTCTCAAATCCAAAGCCACAACAGATTTGGTTACATTGGGAAATGGAGCACTTATATAATAATATCGGAAAACTATAAGTCTACTTCTGGCGAGCCTGATCACTTCTTAATGGAATCACCACCTTTACATTTTCCACATTTCTCGAAGAAGAGAAACCTTTTCGAACTCGCTCAAATCAGAGTCTAG
>NC_081450.1:11512123-11520404 GCF_007210705.1 Tigriopus californicus | reverse complement strand
TTTCCACCTATTCTGCCTAATCATTCCGAATTTTCGGCCCCAAAGACATTCGAAGGTTAGGATCAAAACACTCCCTACTCCAATGAAGGCCATCAAAGCAAAAGGAAGGATGGTATTTGAGAGTCCCAAGGACACCTGCTCTTCAACTTCGCGGCATTGCAAACCCGACAGATCCGAAAGACCCATGTTCCATTTGATGATCTTATCAATTGTACCCTTTTCGAGGAAATGATGAATATGATAGTTGAACACATCCGTCAAAGGACTGTTCTTCTGCAATGGGAGCGATATGTGCACATTGAATTTAGGAAAGCCATCGACAATGGCGACATCACAAGGAAATTCGGGCTCAAAGGCCATACTAGCCAAATACTCAAACATCACGTTGTTCCCCGTTAACACTCGTTCTAGACCTTCACGCACATTATTCATGTACGTGGTCTTGCCTTGAGTTTGAGAGTATTCATAGGCCTTTGCCATTAAGGACATTTTGGGTGAGCTCTCGAAAGCGTTTTCCAAGATCCCATTGCTCCACATGACCATTCCATAGTCTTGATCAATAACATCCTGAAGATTATTGACGGGTAATCGCCTCACACTGATCGTCAGAAATGCGTTCATAGCCGATCGATAGGAGGTAAAGACAATAAATTCAAAGACGAGAACGACCCAAATTGCCAATCGAAGGGAGTAGGACCGAAGCGGGGTCGAGGTTGAGTGGCCTTTTTGAAGAGCACCGCGCAAAACTATTTCCAGAGACTTGGATAACTTGGCCTTGTTCGGAATGGAGGTCGATGAGAGGGACAAGAAAATCAGGAAAAGGGTCAGTATGGAACATAGGTTAACGAAAATAGCTGAAAGCCAGATTTCTGCCGTGAATTCGCTGGTGTATGCCTTCAAAGAAATGTCATTGGTCTTTGGATTGCGAATGAACATGTTAGCTTGGGTCGTGACGACGGCCATGGTCAAATCCATGGCCAAATGACGGTCATGGTTGCGGATTAATCCAGGAATGATCGAATCCACTTTGCCAGCTATGAGGTCACCAACCATCCCAGTCCAGGTTCCATTGGGCAAACGCTTGCCCCATACTCCAACTATATCGGGACGAACGTAACTAGAAAAAAAACAACGGAAACAAGCATTGGTTACTGGTTCATTCAAGTTTCTCTTTGTGATATGACCAGCTTCAGACGGTTATTTACTTATTCCAATTAATAACTTATATCATTGCCCTTATAGGCTTAACGTGTGTTTTGAGAGCACCTCCAAGCCTTCGAGTATCCAGACTAGTAAGAAAAATATTCTTTCTCTGGCTCCTTCATTGTTCAATCTGCTGCCCTCAAATATTCGTAGGGAGTATGCAGATGTTGATCCAGTAGCATTCTTTAAGTCAGACTTAAACAAGTTCTTGACTAAAATTCCTAATCAACCTTATATTCAGGAGCGAGCCAGATCTGCCATCTCTAATTCGTTGGTAGATCAGATATCATTTGAATATAAAGTTGAATAAAACGATAACTTTGTCCGCCTTGAACTGCTGGGAATTCCATTTCCAGTAACGGTAAGGAAGTGCGCAAATAAAGAAGAAGAAAAAAATATCTAGATGCTTACTTCACAGATACGTTCAGTCTAGCTGCCAAAGTTTCCATGAGATCAAACATAATTCCCCCTTCCAGTTCTTTCGTCTCCTTGTTGACAAAACACATGGGCGCCCATTCTTGGTAATAAACTTCGAGTTCTGTTCCCAAAAGATTTGACCGTCTGTTCCAAAGTGATCCAAAGACATCGCAACTCGAGATGGGCCCACAAAACCTTTCTATCACATCCTGTTTCTCGTCTATTCGATACAGATCCTTCACGATGAATTCAGCACTTCGAGGCGCTTTGGTTATTAAGAATGTCTTCGAATCCAACCTCAATTCTGCATCATTCCAATATGCCTGGGGAATGGTGAAGTCCTCCATTAGGATCCACCACAACCTCGGATTATGTCCTGAAGCCTCAAAGGCTTCCACAAATAAGTTAAATTTAGAAGTAAGACACAAAATGGCGCATGATGGATGATCCATCCAAAGCTGATCCTCCAATACAAAACTTTGGACCACGTTCCAACCTTTGACAACAAGCACTAAATTGTCTATGGTAGAATCTGAGTCAAAGTCGTCGAGGATGTGAATACAATTTAAATCAAAAACAGGCTTTAATGAGTGGAGAATGGTCCCAAAATTGATATGCAGAAAAGCCGTGGCCATGACTGGTCAAGGTCGGAAATGGTCTTCGTCCTTATTTGAAAGAGATACGGTAGTGAAGTGACAAAAAGTAGGTGAAGGAAACAGACGAGGAGGACCTATCAAGCGAAAAGGTACGCGATAAAACATTAATAATAATGTACTACGAGTCTGCGTCAAAAGCATATTCGGAAACCGTTCAATCAATTTCTTTTCTTTTCTTTCCTTAGCTTTCGGAAGCATTATTACTTCAATAATTAAACGAGTGAATGAAGACGTGGACCATGGCACGTTATTCTGTGGTTATCGTTGGCTTGAAAAATTGTAGTGAAACATTTTGGTGGACACATACCTACCTTTTACCCTACTATTTTCCTGCCCTGTGGACAACTTCAATTTTTGGACCGTGCTCTTTCAGTCCTTCTTGCGAAGTCGCGAAATTTTACTGTAAGGAATAGAGCAAAAATGACGGAATGACAATTAGAGCTCAAAACAGAGAAAAGGTTGAAAGGTAAGCCATAGAGTTCAACTGACATTTCTGTGAAAACGGGTACCTGAATCTTCAACCACGTACAACAAATATGCTCAAACAAATATTGTTAAAGTATCTAACATATTTGGCACTTAACACGCAATTTCAACTTCACTGATGGGTGATTTGATATATCATATTTTGGCCTTTGCTGTCGAAGGATATGAACCCACCAAAGGGGTGGCTTTTTTAACCACTTCAGAGCCCCCTTCCTCTCGTTTTCATATGGCAACCAATACCAAAAGTAGAGAAAGTTTTTACATGAAAATTGTAGGCGGATATATGAAAGCAAAACTTTACATTCTCGCTACATATAACCAAGACTTTTATTCCATAATCTTTTATCGTTTTGAGCCACATTTTGATGTAAAGCTCTCCTTGTCCTGAATTCATAGAAGTCCAAAAAACCTACTGCTCATACGTTTGGGAGAAGCTTCTTGTTATCATAATCGCAATTAGTAGAACACAATGGGGTTTTTGAATTCCAATAATTAGAAACGCAGGGTTACAAGCAAGGCTTACTTTAGACTGGTGGATTAATTGATGTAAAAGGAGTGCCGATCAAAAGTAGCTTTCTTATTCGAAATGATTCATTCCTGCAACAAAAATTGCTAGTCAAGGTATGGCAAATGCTGTCTCTAATGGTTTTGCAATGGCAAATCCGCTTAAACCGTTTATTTCATCGGAAGAGAAATTTCACGCAGTCTTTTCAGTTTCTTGGCCATTTCTGCAGCACACCATTGGATCTGCCCTTTTGAAACGGAATTTAGCCAAGAAACGATACCCCAATTTAGCCATCTTTCTTATCAGAAAAAATGTTTGAGTAGTGTCTTACCCGAAAAATAATTCATGCTTCAATTCCGAAATATTTGAGCTCAATATTTTGAAAGTACTTGATCAGTCAGGAGCCAATGGAAGCACTAAAGGGCCATTAATTGAAGTAATAGTGTTCAAATTATTCTAAAAAATCAAAAAGGCTTCAAATCTATATCGGCTAGTTCATGTCTCCTTTTTGGTGAGTCAGTCCTTCTCCCGGTAAAAGTATTGCCTGATGATTTTGGGATCACGTATTTTAGGCCCTAATTATTGCCCCAAATACGTTGACAGATACATACATTGCTTGAGTCAAAGCTTTAGTCGTTCATTGAACTTGAAACTCTTTTGTACGAGAGGTACGAGATCATTCTATAACCTTGTGGATGATTTTAGGTCCCACTCTCACTTTCTTTGTAGACATTTCAGGCCCACGGGTACAATAATAAAATATATTGGGGGAATGGAGATTTACCTAAGTTCGAATCCTCGGATTCAAACAGAATGTTGATCAATTAGACTTGCTTGGCTTGAACCATCCATCTTTATTATTCCTTCCCTTTAGGTCGTCGTCAGACCTTTTCAACTTCCAATTTGGACACACACATACGATTACGTGAAGTGCAATGCGATGGTTCAAAACAACTGATCACAAGCCGAAAAGTACTCTAAAGGACTTGGTGGAACATCAAATCATCGCAATAATTCGTTCAATGAAAAGAAAGCAAGTATTGATTTTGAGCAAAAGAAATAGATTTTAGGTTAGTATCTTACAAGTGCCATTTGCTGTCATACTTATACGAAAAATTGTCACAAGTCAAGGCATCTCTGTTTCGTGGATATGGAAGCAAGTCTTAGGAGGCGAACAAAAATGGTAAAATTGAAGAGAATTTTGCAATTTCGTTCGTCATAAAACCAGCGCAAGAGTCTCAATAGAAATGTTTACCTTAGACAATAATTTTACGCCCAATCACACATTCTTTATGGGGGCTTTACACTCAATGATAGCACTCTAGGTGATTGAAGTAATATGTTCAATAACAAGAAATATTGCAACAAATGCCTCTAAAATTATGTCTGAGGGTCATTTTCAAAAACTTGCTCACGGTTGGGAAAAACGATAACTTGCCAAGACAAAAATATAATCGTATGCGAGTACAAAGGGGCGCTTCGTGAAATCAGGAAAGCAAAAGGAAGAAATCTCTTTTTGATGACATACCTTGGGCAATTCAAAAAAGTACATGATTTACCTCAAAACATCTAAAAGTTTTAGCGAGCATATTTTTTGTCCTCTCTTCTGTTTTGGGTGTTTCGACACATTATCGTAAAGGTTGGAACGATACTTGCCTAATGGTTTTTACTCGAAATTGGTTGATAGAATTCCAAATCATTAGGCAAATTTGATAGCTTGATGGCTTCTTTATTGTTTATTGTAAAAACCACTCTTGGACACCTTGTGGTGTTTAATTAGAGTATGGGTTATTGTGATGGCCATAAGCTAAGAACCGGTTCTTATTGGGAAATGAATAGGAATGGACTGCAACTTATGTTATGTTCTATTCCTAAGGGAGTGACACTTGTCAACCAAGAACAGTTTCTATTTGGCTAATCAACAATTGTGATGCAGCCTATTGGTAAGGTCAGTTTAATAGTTTCAGAAAGGTTCCTGGTTCTATTCTCTTTTCTACACTTAAACCCACAGCCCAAGTCTGATACCGAACCATGACGCTAAAATTCGGAAAAGATAGAAGGTATGAAGGTCACTGGTACAAAATAATATTCTCCCCCAACACAAAGCTTATTTTTTTTTCATTTTTTTTTGTAAAATCATTTGATTCAGATCTAGTTCTCGTGGAATCATGATACCTGGACTGGGAAAAAGTCTCTTATACATGTATATGTTTAGAGAAAATGCTAGTCTGGTTGTGGCATGAGGTATACTTGAATCGCTTTCTCGCTGGTATTTCAAACTCTCGGCGCAATGAATGAATACTAAAGACAAGATCATTGGATATCATATTTTATTCGCTTGATAACTGATGTACTGAACGGCCTTTAAAAACACCATTTCGGCCTTTTTGTTTGTCTTCATGCTTAGCTTAATAAATCGTCTCCCGAGACAGCGGGAAAGTTGCGTGCAATAAACTGGCACTGAAATTGTCGACATCATTCGTTGGTTAGTTGAACAGAATAGGGCAAAAGTGAGAGCGCCGCCCGAAACTGAGTGTATGTATATGTACTGTTAATACCTACGTGTTCGTAGTAAAATACTTTGTTGTTGTCGAGGAAAAGGCGGCTGAGCTGTGGGTCCGAATCTGCCCAGCTAAAACCTGTTTGGAGGATCCTTGGGATGAGAGCCAGTTGACACTGAAAAAAATATTTCAGATTTAGATCACTTTCCCTCCATCCAGGCACTTATGACATTCTAATGGACTGCATTGTATCAATACGTTCTTTTTTTGTAACTAGGTGGAAATTTTATGACTTGTCACCAAAATTGAATTCCCTTTGAGAAAATTCTCAGTGATTGGGTGAATGTACTGCTTCACTTCGACATCGTAGAGAATCCTACGTGTAGAGCTCCTTTTGTACTATTCGAATCAGTGGGTTACAAAAGAAGAGACGTATATTGCAGTACACAGAACTGCCCAGAGGAGCCAATAACAAAATGGCTCCCAACCCAAAGGGAGAATCCGAGTGTGTCAGCCATGACACACCCGATATTGAGAATCTCTTAGCTTTGAATCCCAAGATCAAGCCCTATGCCAATGCTGTTCCATCCGTGGTGACCAAGAAGAACAAGAAGTTGTGGAAGAGAAACTCCGACAAGTCCGAGAATCTCAACAGTTGCGGGTAAGAACTAACATACACAAACATTCCAGATTAGAGGAGGGTGAACCAGAAGATTTTGGTCTTTACAGGTCCTGTAGCGATACACTCTATAAGAATTTTGACGATATCAAGCATACAACATTAAGTGAACGAGCTGCCTTGAGGGAGTCCAATCGGTGCTTGAAATGCGCGGATGCTCCTTGCCAGAAGTCATGTCCCACCCAATTGGACGTCAAAAGCTTCATCGGAAGCATTGCCACCAAGAACTATTATGGGTCGGCGAAGGCCATTCTGTCGGACAATCCCTTAGGATTGACCTGCGGTATGGTGTGTCCCACATCTGACCTTTGCGTAGGTGGATGCAACCTGGATGCTAGCGAAGAAGGGCCAATCAACATCGGGGGTCTCCAGCATTTCGCTGTTGAGATGTTTCAAAAGATGAGGATCCCACAAGTTTTGCCTCCAGACGTGCCCAATCCTCTGCCAGAATGTTACAAGTAAGCAAGATTCCGAGTCTTTATTCATTTGCTGGGTCCGCTAAATTCCAAGTCCTCTTTGGAGGCTCTCAGTTCTCTCTTATTATTGCTCTAATTTGACTGCAGTTCAAGCCTTTAGAAGTGGTAGAGTCCGCTTTTTTTAGATTTTTTATTACTATTCGGAAGAAAAACCTTTAATACTTTTAGATGAAAAAGTCATGAATCTTTTTTAACTTAATATTGAAATAATATCAGATTCACCTTTGAATTAGAGTTTTGGGATCTGTTTGGACCATATTGGTCAAAAACTGTTTTAAGTGTGGCTTAAAAGCTGCTTTAGGATCATTTCCTATGCATTCCCTCATACAAGAATGACCAAAGGTACAAAAAATGCGCACCATTGGCACAATTTTGTTTTTAGACCGTCCTGCTATGACTAACATTACACCAAAATATCATGTCTTTAGGTCAGGAAAAGTCACATATTTATGGATTTCTCATTCTTTTAAATTGGTCTTGGCCATCTGTAGATGAGGTCAAAAAATGGTCAAAAACTTGTTTTAGGTTTGTTAAAAGAAAGGGTGGTCAATGGTCGATTAAAAAAAATAGAACATGTTTTTACACGGGCAGACTCGGCTCTTTCCAACGCTGTCAATTACAGTTCAATCAGATCACAGATAAGAAAGCTAGAAATGCTCAGATTGGAATTGGAATTTTGGCGGACCCAATAAGTTCGTTTAAGTATCGTTCAAAACTAACTGGAACAACGCATTTCTAGGTCGAAGATCGCGCTTTTGGGATGTGGTCCAGCCTCGATTTCCTGTGCGACGTTTTTGGCAAGAATGGGTTACAACAACATCATTGTTTACGAGAAGGAGGAGTTTGTGGGCGGGTTGAACACCTCAGAATTGCCGTCCTACCGATTACCATATGATGTGGTAAACTTTGAAGTGGACATGATGAAAGACCTGGGAGTCAAGGTACACCAGTCAAAGCCATGCCTCATGTTCAAAGGCTAAAGGTTGATTCATTATTTTTTTGTGAAGGAGGGCTTTGCTTTGGAAACAAACCAATCCAACCACCCACAACTTTTACGAGAGAGCTAGTGCTTCAAATGAAAAAGGGATGTACACTTAACTCTCATAGATGGTAATTGGCTAACGTACCTTTTGGAACTGATTCATATCGAAAGTAACAAGATCTTGGTCGTTCTGGGACCATTTATGATCAGTTCTTGAGTGAGCATAATGGACGGACCAATGGATCAACTGTAAAACATTCAATATCAAATTGGCTTTGGCCATGCTACAAAATAGTTTTACGTTGACTGGTAGGCTCATTTCACTTTTAAGTATCATTTTGAGATTTTCAAGTGTACATATTACATCGTTCAAATA
>NC_081450.1:11499604-11512088 GCF_007210705.1 Tigriopus californicus | reverse complement strand
ATCAAATTGGCTTTGGCCATGCTACAAAATAGTTTTGCGTTGACTGATAGGCTCATTTCACTTTTAAGTATCATTTTGAGATTTTCAAGTGTACATATTACATCGTTCAAATACCATGGTACATCTTTGTACATAATCCTTGTCAATGGGCATTAGAATTTCGCTCCAAATATTTCCAATTCAGTTTTGATTTGTGGCCAAACTTTGGATCAAATTTATGAGATCGGAATTGCAAATTAAATCCCATTTAGTTACGTGTATGTAAGTGGACCAAATCGTAGAGAAAATGTCAGTGATCTGCTGACAGTTGTTGAAAGAGTTCAGCCACTGGAATCCGAGTCCAAAACACCCATTCAGATCTGACAACATAGCTACTAAATTTACATTGGTTTAATAGTACATCTCAATCATCCTACGTACATATGCAGTTCTGGAGCCTTCCAATTGATGTGTATTTTGGCATTACGGCCTACGTATATTTCTATTTGAAGCACTCTTGTTTAACGATTTCAAAGCAACATAAATATCTGAAGGACCTCGTATTCTTGGTGAATTTTCATAATTCCGCTCCACGAGCTCGACACACGTCATTTTCATTCCCTGTCTATTTTGTAGGTGGAGAATGGGCGTTACTTGGGTCAGAAGGATCTAACCCTGGAGAAACTTCACAACGAAATGGGCTGCCAAGTGGTCTTTATTGGGATTGGGAATCCCGAGCCCAAGAAAATCCCCATTTTTGAGCCTTTGACCGAGGCCAATGGTTTTTTCACCTCAAAGGACTTCTTGCCCAAAGTGGCCAAGGCCTCCAAACCTGGCATGTGTAACTGCAAGTCTGGCCTTCCAGAGTTGTACGGGAATGTCATTGTCCTAGGAGCAGGTGACACGGCCTTTGATTGCGCCACATCTGCTCTCCGCTGCGGAGCCAAACGGGTCTTTGTGGTCTTCCGAAAAGGCTTCACCAATATTAGGGCTGTTCCTGAAGAGATGGAACTGGCCAGGTAAAAATGTTATAAATGGGATTCGCCGTTTTTTTGGATTAGATCAAAAGAAACACGAATCTTGTCATTTCAGAGAGGAAAAGTGCGAGTTTCTACCGTTCATGGCTCCGATGGAAGTGGTCCAACGCTCAGATGGTCGAGTGAGCCACTTGGTCTTGGCCAGAACTGAACAGAACGATGATGGAACTTGGTTCACGGATGAGGAACAGACCATGAAGAAGAAATGCGACTTTATCATCTCAGCCTTCGGATCTGGTCTCTACAGTGAAGACCTCAAATCAGCGATGAGCCCGGTCAAACTAAACCGTTGGGGAACGCCCGAGGTGGACACCCTCAAGATGACCACATCTGAGCCGTGGATTTTCTGTGGTGGAGATCTAGCTGGTACGGCTGAGACAGCCGTGGAAGCGGTCAATGATGGTAAAATCGCCGCGTGGTCTATACATCGCTACCTCCAAGGGCTTTTCAAGGTTGAGATTCCGGAGGAGCCCCGTCTCCCCAAGTTCTTTACCGCTATAGATGACGTGGATCTGAGTGTTGAAATGTGCGGCTTGAAATTTCCCAATCCCTTCGGACTGGCTTCAGCTCCACCTGCCACCACGTGGCCCATGATTCGACGAGGTTTTGAGGCTGGATGGGGCTTTGTGGTCACCAAGACCTTCAGTTTGGACAAGGACATTGTTACCAATGTTGCACCACGTATTGTTCGGGGAACCACCTCTGGACACACCTTTGGCCCGGGACAGGGATCGTTTTTGAACATTGAGCTCATCACGGAAAAAACTGCTGCCTATTGGTGCCAGTGAGTCCAACGGTGTCAGTCATTTACTTCCGGATTTAGCAGCACATTGAAACCTTTGAATCCTTCTTTTTTTATAGAGGCATTGGTGAGATCAAGGCCGATTTCCCCACACATGTGATCATTGCCAGCATCATGGCCTCATATAATAAGGAAGATTGGCAAGAGTTGGCCAAGATGGCCGCCAATGCAGGAGCTGATGCTCTTGAGCTCAACCTCTCCTGTCCTCATGGCATGGGAGAGCGAGGTATGGGTTTGGCTTGTGGACAAGACGCCAAACTTGTGAAGAACATTTGCCAATGGGTCCGGGAAGTGATCACGATTCCATTCTTCGCCAAGCTCACTCCCAACGTTACCAACATTGTGGTGATTGCCTCGGCCGCCAAGGTGGGTTTTCAATGTACATAAAATGCCAAGGCCTTTTGGATGGTGGAGATGATTCATGATTCATGAATGAGTCCAAACCTCATCCCACGTACGCTACTTATGACGAACTTTGAACATTCGCTCGACCTTTAGAACCAGAGTGATGTTTACGAAAACAACCAACATACTTTCTCAACATGTTAATGATGCCGTTTAGCCTCTTGTATCGATCATTCATGCAATCAATCAAAATCAACTTCAATTTGCAGGAAGGGGGAGCTGATGGATGTACTGCCATTAACACAGTGTCTGGGCTCATGGGCCTGAATTCAAAGGGTAAGGCCTGGCCAGCAGTTGGTGTGGAGAAGAAAACCACTTATGGTGGGATGTCTGGCAATGCCGTTCGACCAATGGCTCTTCGTGCCGTCTCAGCCATAGCCAAGGCCCTACCAGGATTTCCCATCTTGGCCACAGGTGGAATCGATTCCGGGGATGTGACTTTCCAGTTCCTGCAAGCAGGAGCTTCCGTCATGCAAGTGTCGAGTGCCATTCAGAATCAAGACTTCACCGTGGTTGATGACTACATCACTGCGCTCAAGACCTTGTTGTACTTACAGGTACAGTTGAATCTGGCATGCTATAATTAAACCACTTCACTCTTGGGATTTGTTTGAGTGGTTAGAAAAGGAGGGTTTGGGCGCCTTTCAGTCTGGTGAGGTAAACGAATGCTTATTGGGGTACTTCAGGCTATCGATGAATTGGATGACTGGGATGGGCAGAGCCCACCCACTGCCAGGACGTACAAGGGCAAAGCGGTGATCAACCTTCAAGACACAATTGGATCGAACAAGCCGTTGCCCAATTTTGGCAAGTTCGCCAAACAGAAGGAGGAGGCCTTGGCCAAGGTCAAGAAAGAGTCGGACCTCCTTCGAGAAAATAAGGTTCATAGCTATCGTCCGGGCTATAAACCTCAGAAGAAAATTCCAAGCGTTCAAGAAGTGATTGGTCGAGCTCTGGATTCGATTGGAACCTACAATGACTTAGACAATAAGTGAGTTACCATCCAGTACATAAATCATGTTTCCACTCCAAGATATAATTGGACATTCTTTGTACAGGCAACACGTGGTGGCTTTGATTGACCCCGAGATGTGCATCAATTGCGGAAAATGCTACATGACTTGCAACGATACCGGTTATCAGGCCATCGAATTCGATGCCGAAACACATATTCCCTTTGTAAGTTAATACCACCGATATGAAAATGGGTCAACATTGGTTTGCAAATGCCAAATTCGATTTCACAGGTGAAAAACGATGCTTGCACTGGATGTACTCTGTGCTACTCTGTGTGTCCCATCATTGAATGCATCAAGATGGTTCCTCGAGAGGACATCTACCAACCGAAACGTGGAATTGATCTGGACGAGAGCTGGACACCAAGATTGCCCGGCATTCAACTTCGAAGTGGAACCAACAATCAACTGGCCTGTCAAGATGGCCATTTAACCGTGGAAGACAAGTAGATGGTCTTCAATGGCCACTTATCGATGGCCCGTGTGTACAGTCCTGAGTAATAATTGAAATAAAGAGCATATTTTTAATGAATGATGGCTTTGCTGTTTGCAGCATCTTATTCATGAACAGCAAAAGATCGCATATTAACACAATGAACTCCTACTTACAAGGCACATGGAAGAGGTACGTATTTACTCGTAAATGAGCACGTTGATTCATTTATTCAACCCATTCATGAAGGTTGGTTGATATTGAGCCATAATGGCCAAGCCAAATAGTGCTTCAGAGAAGATGCCCAATTTCCAGATTCAAATGGTTCAACGATCATTACTGAGGTCACTCCGCGTGGGTTTGCGAGGATTGGACCATTCTATTGGTACACTCTCGTTGCATCTCAAGTGGTTTGGATTGTATAAAAGTTTGAAGCCAATTCAGAATGGAATCAATCACGATCGGCTTTTGGAACCACTTGGAACCACTGAAATATGAACGTGAAGGCCTATCTAAACCGAATTGGCTTTGAATGCGGCAATGAGTTGCCCCCTCCCACAACTGAGACGCTTCAACGGCTTCAAAAACTTCATCAATTGTCCATTCCGTGGGAGAATCTGGACGTGGTCACGGGTGTTCCGATTGATCTTTCAATGTAAGAGCGAGATTATCCACTAGGTTTGAAACACAGTTGAAATCAATCGAACCCTATCTTATTTACAAAGGGAGACGTTGTATTCCAAAATTGTGGTGAATCGCCGAGGTGGTTGGTGCCATGAGCTTAATTGCCTTTATTCGTGGCTCCTAAAGCAGTTGGGGTTTGACGTGACCCTCGTTTCCAGTCGTTTTTGGGTGATGGGATCATGGAACCGAGAAGGAGATCACATGCTGATCCTGGTCAAAATTCCGACCAATCAAGACCAAGATCTGACCTTCATCTCCGACGTCGGATGGGGAGAAATGCGGGTAAGGTTGCAATGTGGATAAACGTATGAGATTTTTCGATTTCAATTTTCAATTTTTGACTGGTTCCATTTCAGGCCTTTGTGGAGCCGCTTCCTTTGGAGGCTGATACTGTAGTTACTCAAATCAATGGGCATTTTCGTTTAATGAAGGACGACCTCTCCCAGGAATGGACTTTATTTAATCAAAAGATTGGCGAGTTTGATTCCAACGCGTGGACGAAATGTTGCAAATTCACCCTCCAGCATTCCACATTAGAGCACTTCCAAGAGATCACTCGAATCTACGCCAATGGTCTGGACGAAAAGGTTCTGATCCTCAAAGAGCTGCCCATCATTATGAAAAAGGTACACTAAGCAACACTTTTCGGTCCGTAAAAAGTCCCCAATTATAAACAATCCATTTCTGACCCTATTTAGAGTGGTAATGGTTCCGAGGCCAACATTGTCATAGGGGGCGCGTGTCTCCACTTCAATAAGATTGGCAACTTGGCCAGGAAGATGGTGACCTTTGACCTTCCCCTTGAAGTTCCCTCGGATTTTGGAGAACTTCTTTTTCAAACCTTTGACCTCAAGGTGGGCGAAGGGCTGGCGGACAAGGTGATCGATCAGATCCAGCGCTCTGGGCAGCTCATGGCCGCCCTTAGTGGTGAAAAGCAGCCTTCAAATTTGAATGAAGTCCTCGAATAACCTTGTCATTCATTCTATTCTGTTGGAAACATTGGAAACAAATGTTTTAAAGACATCACCCACACATCATGATCTCGAATTCCAAGCATGTGTCCTACTTGTCACTCACATTTATATGCAATTGATAGTTTTGATACCGTCCCTTCTTTTCAAATAAACGACAGTCTGTCCCCATTGAACAAAAAAGCGGTGCAATAAAGATGTAGGTGGCAGCACGGTCGACTGACACGGCATTTTGCGGTTTTGCCATTTTTCCAAGAAACCATCATGAACAAACGGGGAATAATTGGACCAACCGATGACTAGCAATTGAGCGAGAAGCCTCAAGAATAATGCTCCTTTGACAACCTGAAACTAGCCTTTTTTAGTACAACAAAAGATGCGTATTCCAAGTACCCAAGGTGAACCCTCGCGATGAGGAGTGAATGCACACACGCCGGGTTGTCTTGGAGGCATCGCTCAGCAGAGTTCACTGTGTCTATAAAACAGGTCCCCAACCCGACCAAGATTCACGTCATTGGGCAATAAAACTAGAGAACAATTTAAGATACATCTGAGAAAACCCCGGCCAAAACCAGGATATATTATCAAGTAGATCATCGACAAAGTGTGCATTACTTTTCCTTTCCCACTCTTTTTCAATTTGCTACTAATATAGGTTTTTTGAACGTTTTTGATCCACTCTACCAAGCAAAAACCCCAATGTATGGTTCATCATAAAGCGTTTTGGGTGCTCATCAGTTGGTCCGTAGAAGGTGTTTTTTGGTCAAGATGAGGCTTGATCAATAAATGGGCCCCTCCATTAGCATTTCCTTGCAAATGTTGGTCGGGTCCGATGATAGTGTGGTACTTGAGGTGTCGTTATGCCCTAGGCCTTTTTGCTTGGAAAGGTTGTCATGACAGGTAGGTAATGCGGAGCAGCGTGCTTTAGGCAGAGCTCGAGAAGGCGGCGCCATCAATTGTTGACCAGAGCATCCCTCACTCCAACATCCATCTTTCTCTCGTCAATATTTGTCTTGGCTTTATCTGGGACAGTCTGTCGAGTAATTGTTCCGAGGTTCATCTGAAAATCAAGTTTTTGTCCTGAGTCAGCCGTGATTCTTGATAATCCTGCGTCCGTACATCCAGTAACTGTGCATGTCCAGTACCACACAATACACGCATTTGAACTTGTGGGGAAGGGCCAGTTAACCAAGTGCAAAATCGTGGTGAACAACATCGGCTCGGAAAAATCATCATGGATCTCAAGGAATATCTCAAACGAATCGGATTCGAAGGAGAGGCTCAGGCTGATCTACGCACTCTTAAGAACATGCAAACGAGTCATCTCCTCACAGTGCCTTACGAGAACTTGGACGCCTTGATGAACAAGCCCATCATCCTGAAAAAGTAAGGGATCAACATACTTTAGTTCGGGTTTCGATTACTCCACCCACCACACAACGGACTTGGGCTCAGAGCACTATAAAAATTGGACAAGTTTGGCTAATTAGGTCCATCTTGAGATGCTGCACCAACGAGAGACGACGAGCATAGGAGACGATGATCAGTTGTAATAAACTTTGACTAGGACTCGATAAACAGGACTTCTTTGAAGTGGTGGCAGATCACGAAATTGGATCCTTCCAGTTCTACGATAATCGTACTTAAACATTGGCAGCGAAACTATCACTATTTTTGAAGAACCGAGTATCAATTAGCCTTGGCCATGTATCGTCTTAATTTTATTATCGCCATTGATGAATAGAACTCTTGGGATCCTCCGCTGCAAGTCAATGTTTGTTATTGTTTAAGTTGATCTGTCGTCAGATGAGATTGAAAGCAATTGCCACGACTACGTACTTCATCATAAGGGCTTTCTTGATTTGACAATATTTTTTTGCACACAATGCAGAATGATCCAGCCCAAGCCCGCACTTGTGCCAACCCACTTAGGTAGCTTTGTTTATCATTATCGATTTAGATCTGGGGTATTTTCGATCTCTGTAACATACTACACACCCGGAACTATTTGCCTTCGATTCCCCCAAGGATAATATTGAAGGTGCCTTTTATGCGACCTCCTTTGGAGATTCCAGTGAGTTGCTCTACGACAAGATTGTGCGCCAAAGCCGAGGGGGTTGGTGCCACGAGTTGAATGGGCTCTTCCATTGGGCATTGGAGCAAATCGGCTTCGAAACCTGGTTTGGCAATGCGAAATGCCGCTCCCGGGACGGAAAACAATGGTGCCGGGATTTCGACCACATGGTCTGTTTGGTCCGACTGGGCGACGAGATCTTCTACGCCGACGTTGGTTTGGGTAGCTGCAAGGTAAATAGACGTGCCCTAATCAGGACCCAATCAATCATCATCATCATCATCATAAACACATCTGAGCCTCCCTGTACCTATTTCTAAAACCAGTCACTTTGAAATTATGACCAAGACTCCAAGGCTTTGATTGATTTGAAGAAAGTTATCATTCACATGAAATGCATTGCCGCTTTGGAACCTTGGTTACGTTTTCGAATTGAACTAAGATGCTTTATGCTAAGACATGATATTGTGTCTACTGAGTGAGTGACTATACCTACAATACGTACTTGGTTGCAGAGACCTTTCCATCCCATTTTGATTCGCGATGGCGAAGTCTCGAAACAAGCCACGGGCACTTTCCGGTTGAGCTTTTGCAAACAAACGGCGGAATGGAGCCTCTGTCACCGAGGAAAAGGAGCGAGCGGAGAATGGGCCACCATGCTCAAGTTCTGGACGCAGCCTTTCCTGTTGCGCGACTTTCAAGATACTTGTACCACATATGAGAAAGGATTAGACCAGAGAGAATCCCTATTAGGTGTCACGCCTGTGGTGGTCAAGGTGAGAGTGCCCATGCGATTGTATCCTTAGTGTCCTGATCCAGCCCATCCTAACATGGCTTCTGGTCTCTTCCTCTCCTTCTACACGCTGGTCAACAGAGTGATCCCGCGGACTCCACGGCCACGCATATGATCATCGGCAATAAATACAGACTTTATTGCAACGTGGGCCTCAAGAACAAGACCACCTGTCTCAAGGAAGATCATGTCACTCTCGAGCAGCTCCACTGGAAACTCAAGAACATCTTTGGGATCAATTTGGAACTGGAACAGATGGACAGTTTCTATCGTCATCTGCCCCAGGCTCACATAGACCGTACTCTACAAATTCCAATGGTAACTCAAGTCCAGGACAAATGTTTGCTTATGATTTCAGGCGCAATGGGACGCTGATGCTCAAGGGAACCGACTATAACAATCACGATACTAATGACCAGTGACATCCACAATGAGGAATAAAAATGACCTGTTACTTTCTCCCGCCTCCTTTCGTTCGTTTCCCTTTGGTGGAATAGATAAGATAACCCTTTGGGGCACCACATCTCAGCTCACAGACAAAGATTTGTTGACGTTCCATTATTCTTGGCAATTGAATTCAGAAATAAACTGGCTTGTCGTCAAAAGACCATTCGTGGTTCTTGACTCATTTCTCAGAAGGGTAAGCATCTTCCATGACTCATGACTTCATTCTAGAAAAGGCTAAACGAACGTTTTCTTTTTTGAAGATCCAAAGGAATCCTAAACATAAACGTAAAACGTACTGGACCTTAGATGCTTTTAAACCTCAATTCTGTTTATTTACATTCACCCCTAATTGATATCACAACACAATGAAATCTTCACGAAGCCTCTGGTTGAATCTCAAATCACCTCGAGCACCTGAGGGGCTTCCACGCTTTGAATCTGACGAGGTAATTCGATGTGGCCTGACGTAATGGGCGGTTGTCCACTCAACTTAAGATAAGAGTAATGGATGGATGTCACTCGAGGTGTCAAAAATCCATTGAAATTTGGGCTTATTACCCTCGGCGATGGATTGATAATACCATATCGCATGAGGTCCTGTCAGAAGCAGTACACCTCAAAATAAAACTTCAAACATTGGCTTCAAAAGAAAGGGAAGTAGATCGTCGTTATTCATAGAGATTTGCCCAAATCAAACGCCAGAATTTGTTTCCAAAAGGACTTGTAGGTAGGTTGTTCTCGATTGAACCTTTGTATTCATATGTTTTTTTTCCTCCTTTCATACTTAGTCAGAGGATTCATTTCAATCTAATGATAGGGAAGCGCCGACTGGACGTTTTGGTCACAAAGGGATAATTTTTGTAACAATGCCACTCCTGACTTTGCTGCACTATTCGACATCGACTAGTTATCCTCCAGGCACATCTTTGAAGAGGTGGGAAGATCAAGATCAGTGGCTCTTTTTTGTTCCTTGTTCTTTAGTGTAACCGCAACTGAAAGGGCAACCACGGGTCTCAAGTTGGATTCAGTGTCTCGGCGTCTAGCGCTTATAATCGAGAAATGGAAAATTTGTGCTACATTGAGACACGAACAATTTTTCTCTTTCAGCCGCAGGCTAAAACATATAAGGGAAGATATAGGATAGGTATTCTATATGATCAGTTCTGCATGAACTCCTTGAAACAATAATTTCTCATGCAACTAACTCTATTACTTTGAGGCTAAAAAAGGCCACCATTGTTCCATTGATTGAACATACGGTATTGATAATATCAAATGCACTTTAAAAAACGTGTTTTTATCTCTGATTTCATCATCCCTAATGGTGGGAAATCAAATGGGCCAACTTATTTTCGATAAATTGAACAAACTTTCTTTTTGACCAAATTTAACGAATGATCTTGACCTCAGATAAGTTTGTACATGACACCTATCCAGGTGTTTATCACCTGTGCTTGTACACTTATAATAGAATTAGGTTCAATTTATCATGGCCAATCTATTCCCTATGGTTCAGTTCAAGTAGACCATCGCGTTTTAGGTCTGCCATTGAATTTCACTATTGGCAAATCTATAGCTATATTATGATGCAAGGAAGTCTTGTCCTCCTATTATCCAGGATTGCGCCATTTCATCCAATTGAAGAACGAATAGCATCACTTTGATAACATGAACAAAGCCGTTAGATATTCAAGCTTTTTGTTTAATTAATGGATGAAGTAAAAATACTGGAACTCATTTCACACCTTCCAATAGATCTCGTTCTATTTGGTGGAATCCAGAGATGTATCGCACGATGATTTTGGGAATGATTCTTGCTTACTATTTGAAAAACGTATACACCTGTTTATGGCGTCCATTTTGATGGATACAACAAATCTGCTGTCTCAAAGAACCTACAATGGATATTGATAAATTCATCTGCAAAATCTTTTGCGCGGTGCCAGAATTGTTTTGACACCAATGATTTCAACTCTGATAGCAAAGAGTGAGAGACAAAATTTCGATAGGCCATTTTTCTTTTTTTCATCGCAGTCTCAGTTTTATTGGGGGCTTTTGTTTTTCTTTTAAACTGGATTTTAGCTTAACACATTGTGCATAATGCATGGCGACAATTGATATTTGGCTGGAGGTTAAGTCATAACACGAGGAATGGGCGTTATCCTTTTTTGGCAAAGTTGACCAAAAATAAACGTTTCGCAGAACTACCGTTACATACGTATGGTAATGCATTTGGGAGGTCAAAACAATATGGATTGTCCCATTAATCAAAGTCCGACAAGTTAGGTCCGCAGTTTTCTTTCCGTTTCGAAATGTTAAGATCATGTAAAGATTTCAAATTGGAAAATATTGCGATTATGATTAGACCAAGGTATCAACATTTGGTGAGGCTTTGATGTTTTGAGGAATGAGGTAAACCAGTTCATGATAATGTTTTCTTCAGGTTCTTGATAACCAACTAATATTATGCTCCCTGTCTTAAAAACCTAAGCAAAAGCTGGTTTTGATAATACCAAAATGTGAAGAGGAATTTCAAGTTGTTGGTTGAGTAGCTTTCACTATTTTTGCCGACCCTACAAGGACTTTACAGGGTGGAAAGAAATGAACAAGATTCAGTTGATAGGAATAAATCTAAAACGTTCATTGCATTTTTTATTGATGGCTTAAAAAATGCAGCTTGGCCAGAATCGAAGTGTCGCAGACAACTTAGGATGAATAGTCTAAGCAAAGAAGTGAAATTCGCATTCATTTTCTAATTGATTTTGTCTTACTATTGAACAATACTTGAAGGGTTGAGTACATTCATGATTTGAAACATTTCAAAGCGCAAAACACGGCCACCAATATCTGCTTTTATTCGTGTAATCGATACTTCATCACTTTTCTCCTCAGACAAAAATCTATAATATTAGACTTGGGATTAACAATGTTCTATTTAAAACATCTATAAATCATCACATGCTTATCAAAATTCTCTATGGAATCCCTACGTTAACTGTGACGGAATAGTCCCTTCGAGCCTTAGTGATAAGCATTTGCAAAATCATCGGATCTCCATGCAAAATCTGTCAGACTTGTGAGGGCCTCAACATAATTGCCTAATCCAACCAATCACCAACCAGTTTTTTGGGCAAAAATCGCAAAAGTAGATGGATGACACTTTTGGAGAGCCAAACCCTGAAATTTACAAATGCACAGTCATGCTATGTGTACTAGTGTGTCTGAGCTTTGAAAATGTGTTTCACTTTGACGAAGTGTATTTGGCTTTAGTTCTAGCAATGATTGCAATAAACACATTGGCAACAACTAACTCGTCTTAATTTTTCACATGCATCCTGCCACTCGATCCATCGTCACTTGTCGAAATGCGTCCCTTAATACGTATGATAGCGATGTTTTGTCAACGTCTCGTAAATAACAGAATGGAAGGATGGAACCAAATCTGGCAATACTCTAGGTTCCCCTTTGGCCGGTTGTGCAGAACATGAAATGCTCTGAAAGGAAGATAGTGAGGTAGTGGAGAATTAAAAAGGTGACAGAGAGGTTATTTTTCAAATGTTGCCAAATGGTTTTTATTGGGGGCACCCTTCGATTGGTATTTGGGGTTTGTTGGTTTGACAATGTTCAATTAACAAGTGAAAACGTTAACAGCAGAAAGCGAACCTTTATTTAATTCATAAAAAATATTATAATCTACGGTTAGAAAAGCCTGTGAAAAACCAAACCAAAAAAACTGTTCATGTTGACTTTTGCTTTCAAAAATCATATCATTTGCACCAATTATGCCAAGGCGTATCACCAATAAACCTGCTCCATGACATTGATATACTTTAATTCGTGCAT
>NC_081450.1:11499029-11499574 GCF_007210705.1 Tigriopus californicus | reverse complement strand
AATAAATCTAAAACGTCCATTGCATTTTTTATTGATGGCTTAAAAAATGCAGCTTGGCCAGAATCGAAGTGTCGCAGACAACTTAGGATGAATAGTCTAAGCAAAGAAGTGAAATTCGCATTCATTTTCTAATTGATTTTGTCTTACTATTGAACAATACTTGAAGGGTTGAGTACATTCATGATTTGAAACATTTCAAAGCGCAAAACACGGCCACCAATATCTGCTTTTATTCGTGTAATCGATACTTCATCACTTTTCTCCTCAGACAAAAATCTATAATATTAGACTTGGGATTAACAATGTTCTATTTAAAACATCTATAAATCATCACATGCTTATCAAAATTCTCTATGGAATCCCTACGTTAACTGTGACGGAATAGTCCCTTCGAGCCTTCTGTACAAGCATTTGCCTGCTGTACGGCCAAGGCGGATGTCGTGAAGAGGAAACCACGGGTCTCAAGTTGGTGTCAGTGTCTCGGCGTCTAGCGTCTATAATCGAGAAATGGAAAATTTGTGCTACATTGAGACACGAAGAATTTT
>NC_081450.1:11493456-11498029 GCF_007210705.1 Tigriopus californicus | reverse complement strand
ATACCAATGCAGCAGGACGATCAAGAAAATGGAAAAGAACCGATAAAAATAAAATCAAGCGTCTGAGCATCTTGTCCCAATGGGGGAGACACACATTTTTAATCTCACACAGAGGTGGAAAGCAAGTTCCAACTATCTTTATACTATTTAACTATATTACATCCCACTCTACTGAGCCAAGTAGTAAAAGAGACTGGTCCAAATATGAACAAATTTGTTTAGAACATATTACACACATTGATTGTTCTAAAAATGGAATTAATCTAATCTTAGAAGTTCCTTTACACATATTCGAAGACAACCGGAGACCAGACCTAGCCCGAATTAGTGGATTCTGCTAGGAGATATAACTCCCTTAAATGAACAAAATAAGGATCACATGCCATCAATGTCGACAAGAGACATTGGATGCCAAGACCAATTGTCATTCCAGGCAATGTAACGAAGCACAAGGTTTGTGTTCCGGGATGTGTCTAAAATAATATTTTTGGCGAAGACTTCAGGGTGGTTTTGAAAGACTCTGATTAGATGCGTAGGCGGTGTTTGGCACAAGGCCCATAATAAGGGCTTCGCATGGTCAATGATTACTTGGTCAGTTCATGATCAAATAGATAAACATGTCAAATTTGGTAATTGTGCTAATTGTGGAGTAGACTTATAAAGGTGGTTAGCACCGACAAGTAGAATTTTCATTGGTGTACTCCTACCTGCTCAGATTTGCAAAAATGACCGGACTAGATAACTAATACATATTGATAGAACACATGTCTACAGTCTCTATGACGAAGATGTTAAGCAAAAGAGTTAGCTTTAGTTATAGACAAAACTGTGTTCTTGAGTGTGTTCAGAAAATTTGGCGCCCAAACCCCCATTGACTTGTAACGCTGAAGAAGCAATGGCCGGCTAGCTTACATACCGATTGATACTCATTATGTAGATCTTTGTAGCTCCCGTCACAGAAATCACCATTGCGACAACATAAGGCCGATATCCGGTTCAATTCTTCCCCAAGCTGTTCAAAACGCCCTATCAAGTTTCCAGGGAAATTCCAAAACACAGTTTAGCATTCTTCTACCTCAAAATGTCATAGGGGACTACTTTGATTTTATTGTTTTATGGAATCCTAGCCCACATGAAAAACTTACATACCTAAAAGCATTATAAAGACTAAAATTTTCAAAAACCTACTCCATGTAATTTAGGAGCACACTTAGTTAGCTCTTGAAAATGATTTTTTTCTATTGTCCATTTCACCGTTTCTTAGCTACATGGGATTTAGTGGTCCAAACTTCATCGTTATTTGTTCCAAAATGCCCGTTATATGTTAATCTAATTTCCTAAATAATTAATATCGATTTTTGTTATCACAAAAAATGAACGATTACCTNCTCTGTGGTAAAGTTGTTTGAGCATGTGAACTTTGCGAGGTCGATGATTTCATCCTCGTGTTCACTTGGTGAAAGTAGAAAATTGTATGATGCGTATGGACGAGTTCAAGGTTCTTGTTAACTACTACTCCTATCCTACTAACGTCAGCTGATCCAGGTGTCCTTGGAGGCCTACCAAACCTTGTTCCGACTCTACAAGGTCGTTGGAGTTGTTGCCACAGAGCAACCAGACGTTGCTTTTCTCATTCATCAGCTTGAGATGAAGGGCGAAGCAAACCAACGACAAATGTTGCAAAGCTCTAGGGCTTTGGAAAGTACTGACGCGTGAGACGTGAGAATGAACTCAGGGCAAAGTACGACAACAAACAATGCGTTTGAGGTGAAAATTTCCTTGCAACAGTCTTCAACAGGAAAAAAAATCAAGTTTTTGCTTTACTTTGGTCTCACCCAGTTCACTCCCGTGTATGTCATAGCTTTGCCATAGTGTTAGAAATATAGTATCTCTTCAAAAGCAACCTGCTTGTCATTTCATCATCAACGTTACTTTTGCATATGTAGAACTAAAAGCGCAGACAGTATGATTGAAGTCCTAGAGCTCTTAACTATGGCCATGAAATTATTAACCTCACACTACAAGGGCAACTGAAGGCAACGAATGACAACGGTTAATGGAGCATTATCGGATGTACGGTACAGCAGTCACAAGTATCAATAAAGTCTTAAAGAAGCTTTTTTTAATCAGTTTCATCAGTCTTCAAGAAACGACAAAATCTAAAGCATTGTCTGTTGGATGTATTGTCTTCAGAATTCAAGCTAATGCGTAACTAAGGGTGCACATGATGATTATAAAACCAATTTTTAAAGATTACACTTAGAGTGTGCTTTAGCTGACATTGTATAGTATTTTTAGTTGTTGTGAGGTTATGCAAGAGAAAGAAAAATAATCGTTCATTTTTGTGATAATCAAAATCGATATTAATTATTTAGGAAATTAGATTTACATATAACCGGGCATTTGAGACATAAAATGATGAAATTTGGACCACTAAATCCAATGTAACTAAGTAGCAGAGTAGCAGATAATGTCATAATTTACATTCAAGAGCTAACTAAGTGTGCTCCCAATTTACATGGAGTAGTTTTTTTTGAAAATTTTAGCTTTTATAATGGTTTTTAGGTATGTAAGTTTTTTATGTGGGCTAGAATTCCATAATACAATAAAATCAAAATTGTTACCCATGATTTTCTAAGGTAAAAAGATGCCAATATGTGTTTGAGAAATTCCGTCAAAACTTCAAAGGGTATTTCTACCACCGTGTCTCCGCGAGGAAAACTATTAGACGTTAACCGCACCCACACAAGGAAGAGACCAACGTGATTTGGTTGTTGGGTATACATTAGAAGTAAAGTAATTGGATCCAATAATAAACTGATTAATTTCAATATTTAATGTTTTTTCCCTCGAATCTAGTACCTAACCCTTTTTGTTCAGTATTCAAACGTTACGACGTGCCTTTCGCGGACAAGATAAATATCATCCTCTCTTGTCTCCCAATGATTGATGTTTGATTCGATCTTTCCAATTGACAACAATATGCGTCTTCCAAAAACCTTTTTTTAATAAAATAAAACCGTCCAAATTTGGTTCGAGGAGTCCCTAAACTTAGTCGAGGTTCTTCGTCTTTTCAAATCGTGAAACGCAACCCAAGAGCAAGATCAAGGACAAACGAGGATGCGACCACAAAGCAACATGCACTCTTGCCTTGCATTCTGATCCGTACTTTGGCCATTCAGGAAGAAAACTTGGAGCTTTGCAATCAAATTGGACGTTTCCAGAGACAAACCAAACTAGTCCGATGAATCTGATGCTTCAACTTTCGTCATAACATCATTTCTTGCCAAATCCGATATCGGGAGTCCCCAGCTTCTGCAGATATACTTACCCCTTCAGTGCAGTCAAGCCGCATTTTGAGGGCACTGTCCTGCATATAAATCGCACTCCTTTGCAGTTGGAACGCAGTTTTCGCATTCAAAGCAATGCTTCCTTGTTGTAGCTTGCCCATTGTGCGCTCTCGCGAACTCCTTGCAAACTGGCCGCAACAGAAATTGCACACTTTTCGCGAATCTCCGAGAGCGGTGACTGAACTCCAAGCCCACCTTGAACTCCTGTACGTAGACCGAGCGCGCACCTTTGTTGCCCTCGATCATTTAACTATTTCAGGTAGCTTCTACCCTTGTCCTCTAGGAGGAGCTTTCCTTTCCCTGCAAAGATTCGAGGTCATTGCCTTTTCTCTGTGGTAAAGTTGTTTGAGCATGTGAACTTTGCGAGGTCGATGATTTCATCCTCGTGTTCACTTGGTGAAAGTAGAAAATTGTATGATGCGTATGGACGAGTTCAAGGTTCTTGTTAACTACTACTCCTATCCTACTAACGTCAGCTGATCCAGGTGTCCTTGGAGGCCTACCAAACCTTGTTCCGACTCTACAAGGTCGTTGGAGTTGTTGCCACAGAGCAACCAGACGTTGCTTTTCTCATTCATCAGCTTGAGATAAAGGGCGAAGCAAACCAACGACAAATGTTGCAAAGCTCTAGCGCTTTGGAAAGTACTGACGCGTGAGACGTGAGAATGAACTCAGGGCAAAGTACGACAACAAATAATGCGTTTGAGGTGAAAATATCCTTGCAACAGTCTTCAACAGGAAAAAATTCAAGTTTTTTCTTTACTTTGGTCTCACCCAGTACACTCCTGTGTATGTCATAGCTTAGCCATAGTGTTAGAAATATAGTATCTCTTCAAAAGCAACCTGCTTGTCAATTCATCATCAACGTTACTTTTGAATATGTAGAACTGAAAGCGCAGACAGTATGATTGAAGTCCTAGAGCTCTTAACTATGGCCATGAAATTATTAACCTCACACTACAAGGGCAACTGAAGGCAACGAATGACAACGGTTAATGGAGCATTATGAAAAAGGAAGAGAGAAGCTAGAAGGATTTAGCCAACACAAGCAAGACTCAGTCAAGGTCATTGATACTAAACTTTGGATCAGGACTGCCCTTTCACATATTGTGTGCCCGAAAATATAAATTCAAGCTGAAAAAAGCTTGTGGGTCATTCAAAACATTTCAGTGCATAAAAGTGCCTAAGCTTAGGATCAATTCTTTATTTCAAAAGATATATGG
>NC_081450.1:11492269-11493014 GCF_007210705.1 Tigriopus californicus | reverse complement strand
ACAATACTAATGATGGGCAAATAAAGTGTGCAGCCACATTTTAAACATGTTTTGCCCATTTAGGCTACACTTTGGTGAGCAAATTTGTAAAAGGTCAAACATGTCCCAAAAGACGTTTTATTACGCAAATTGTAGTAGGAAACATGTAGGCATTGATGAGTTGGCAGTTTTCAAGTCCAACTTGGAGAAATTGTTGACCAATATCCCTGATTAACCTTAAATTCAAGGGCTTGCCAGATACGCCAACTACTGTGAGTTGTTAGCATATAATCCTTCATTCCAACTGAAAATTTCCCCTCATCCCATCTTCAGCCATGAAATTTTTGTCACGAGCCAACCCTACTTTAAGACCATGCAGTACTTGGCCGTGAGGATCCCAGTCTCTCAAGTCCAAGGGCAAATAGCAACACCAGCCGTTGGAAAAGAAGAGAAAAGCGCGAACCAAGACAACACCGGACGTCTAGAGTAGGCATGGAATCCAGTCTTGAATGTAGGTCATACTCGACAGCGGCCTTGACACTGTGGGCAAGGTCTTTCTCAATCCACCGAGACTCGCGCAAGGACACTGGGGGAGGAGATTTTCAAGTTCAGGGACTCTCACCCAGGCTCGAGGGCCAGAGGATTGCGATGAGCATGAACTCAGGGCCACGGGCGGAAATCACTCACTTAATACTGTAGTTGGTAAACCGAAGAGGATCGACCGGGAGGAGGAGGAGGAGGAGGAGGAGCAGTAATTTGAAGGAGC
>NC_081450.1:11461985-11492233 GCF_007210705.1 Tigriopus californicus | reverse complement strand
CTTGCTTCAAGGATGAATGAAAAAAATTTAAATACTAAAAAACCAAAAATGTTGATCTTTATTTAAACTATATCAAAATCAGAACAAAAAATGAAAAGTAGTATGAACATGATCAGACTATAGTCCATTCAAAGGCTTGAGTGGACTTGAACTCTAGTTTGATCGCTTTGAAAAGCTCACAGGTTCAAATGTTAGGTTTGCATAAAACTGTTTGTTTCCTCAGATTCAAGCCTGAGATATCATCACAATACTAATGATGGGCAAATAAAGTGTGCAGCCACATTTTAAACATGTTTTGCCCATTTAGGCTACACTTTGGTGAGCAAATTTGTAAAAGGTCAAACATGTCCCAAAAGACGTTTTATTACGCAAATTGTAGTAGGAAACATGTAGGCATTGATGAGTTGGCAGTTTTCAAGTCCAACTTGGAGAAATTGTTGACCAAAATCCCTGATTAACCTTAAATTCAAGGGCTTGCCAGATACGCCAACTACTGCGAGTTGTTAGCATATAATCCTTCATTCAACTGAAAATTTCCCCTCATCCCATCTTCAGCCTTGAAATTTTTTTTTTGTCACGAGCCAACCCTACTTTAAGACCATGCAGTACTTGGCCGTGAGGATCCCAGTCTCTCAAGTCCAAGGGCAAATAGCAACACCAGCCTAGTTACTAATAATGAAGTTCTCTCTCTAAGTTTTAGCCTTTACAATGGCGGCCTTTGTAGACGGCTAGACGTCTTGTCCTTTTTCCCTTCGTGTTCTTTCGTGTAGTCCAGAAATAAGTCCACATAGACAACATGGTGGTGCAATAAATACAACGTTAATTTCGTATTTTCCCCTCCTAACATTGCATATTATCATAGGCAGTGGAACTTTCAGGCCAAACAAACGCAACAAAATCTGTTCGTCCTTCATTCCTCTGCCCAGAATAAGAGCAATCATCTGTTGGATAGAATCCTCGAGATCAGCCAGTGAGACTTACAAGAAATCGTAGTCCAGCCACTCATAAGTTTCCAAGGATTTAATCATCCATTTACCAACAGACTTTCACCTCATTGACCCAGATCCTATTGACCAAGAAACGTAGCCATATTTAAATTCCCAATGCTCTCCTGGCAATCTTCAGACGGTGCGCCCTAGCGTTACGTATGTAGCCCAATGTGTCTCGGAAGCACAGTGGAGGACCGAGTGGAGCTGAGGGTGCTCCTACTTGCAGAGAGGATTGCGCACGTCGAGACGTCTGAGTTTGAGCCGTCTTTCGAGCCTCTGACATCCTGCTTTAGTGTGCTGTATGTGGGTAGTTGTACACTCCAAGAGTCGATCGAGCCTCACTTGCGCGCTCCATTGTCTATGTACAGTACAGGACGATAGTGCCTAGACGTCTGTCATTCGGGAAAGTTGATAATCCAGGAACATCTAAAGTGTGAAATGGACCACAGCAAGCCAGGAGGTTACTTATGCTGCGGGATGTAATACTAATTTTTTGCTTATTTGAGAGCGACATTTCAAAACGGTAAAAATCAAGCGATAGCACTGAATGATCTGGAATATGTGCTGTTCTTTATTTTTTCCTTGAAATGATAAGCGTTGTATTATTTGATTGGCTGATACCAAACTTATTGGATGACCAAGTGCGTCAAAGCTGTTCTTGACCATTTCTTGTCAGGTTTGTTCATTCTTATTCTCACTCAAGCATGCCAATTTTCACATTGAATGACTTTCTTTATATCAATTACAAAATCCTCAGCTCTTAGCTACAAAAAATCAGTGTCTGAATGAATGATGTGACCAATTTCTAACAAGTAAAATGACCTGTACCTGTTCAATATTATTATTGAGTTTAAGTAGCAGTTGTTGGATGACGTCAGCATAAATTTTTGGAGGTCACTGGGATGCCTTTCAAAAAAGTAGAGGTACTAAAAACATGATACAATCCGCAACATTCGATTAAACACACACAACTACATTAAATTCTAATGTAGGAAATTCAAGTAAAAAAAAAACGGCTTTTTTCAGCAAAAATAACTACACCCGAGACAGTAAATTAAATTGCAATACTGCATGAACGCTTCTTTTCATGAATAAATCAATTGACACTCTAATTTAATCACTTGAGAAAGAACTATTAGCCTCAAAAGTTCAGATGACCTCTCAAAATTTGATGGTCTTTTTCCTTTTCTGCTTCAATGTCCAATAAAGTCATTTGAAAGTAACAAACTAGCTTGTCAAGCTGGGTCATGCCCTTCAAGTCATCAAATAAAAATTCTTTAACGTATCCCAAAAATCCAAGTTGACCATGAAATGCTGGTTAGAAGATAGAATAAGTAAATGTGTGTTATTTTCATTTTTCTCTATTGTAAGTCATTACTTGTATGAGTTTACACCTTAGCAATAAACGTGCTAATAACGATATTTAATGCAAAAACATATTTCCTTGTCTATTGAAAGTGAAACTAATTGAAAAATATGAAGCCACCAAATTAAAATTTCCTCGCGTATTGAATTGAGCTATAAACTATACATTGAACAAAATCTAACTGTGGCAAAAACACTTTTGGAAATAGAGTGTCCCACCATCACAAAATTATAACATTTATTTTTTCCACGGGCCAGTTTGTTTGTTCTCTTAGTTTGCTTTCAAAGTCTTGCGAGAATGATTTGTGAGAATTGTTTGATTAACGATCGAACTGCTCGATTTCCTTCACCTCACTTGTACAAGAAGTCCATGGACAAACAAGAAGACGGCTAAGTCGGAAAGAGAAAGACGCTTATTTGGCACACTGACACAAATTTAGGAAACTCACAAATGTAGTAGCTGAATGTTCTTTTTTATCAATTTTAACCAATTATTATAGATCAAAATCATACTTTCAGTTGAATATCATTGCACTTTCATATTTTTCGCTGTTTTTCCTGTTTTTTTACAGTGTTGCATATCAGGGAAAGGGGTAAAAAATTTCTTGTCTCAACCGCGCACTCAGAGCTCTTTCATGAATAAAGGGTTGGATACCAGACATCTCTTTTGTATGCATGTGTTTCTTACAATTTTTTCAATGCATTTTTCAATAACAAAAGGAACTTTTGGCAATTGTAAACAATCATGCGATCTTCCTTGATGTTCCATTTTTCGAAACAAATAATCGCAGTGAGAACAATAATGATGAGAATTGCGAGCAAATGAGCCATCATCACTCCAGATCTACGGCCTTTCTCTTCCTTGGTATAAGAGAGGTTATGAAGTGGGTTTCCGGGGTAGAGGAGGAGACACACGAGAGCAGAAAAAGGTATCAGACGTCTACTTGATTTCCACAGATGTTCTCAGCTCCTCTTTTGACCCTTAATTTATGTTTTACATCTAACATATTCCAACCAAGAATACGAAGATCAGACAAGATTTTTTTATTCAGGAATGATGAAGAGCCAGCGCGTTGCAATTGCTTCAAATTGGACGCAACTCGCTTGAAAAGAGGGATACTAACTAATCGAGTAATTCAGATATTGTCTCGTGTGTATGTCACACAGACCGGGTCAGAGCATTTATGTGTGCTGCCTGACAGAATTCCAAAAGGGATCCTAAATGGGTTAGTCATTGAAAGTGAATCTGTCTGATTTTCAAGTCATAAGAGTAATCAACCGACAGAGGAGTCTGGCAATGGCTGCGACATTTGCCGACGACTGGCTGACTGGAAATTCGGCCACGAAAGACCGCCGTCTCATCCTTGCCAGAACATGTGTAATACAAGTTAAAACTGTTCTTGACTCAGTCAGAGTGTGGCGATTCCTTGGCTTGGTTTGGTGCAAGTTGGACCATTCCGTTGTTCCGGGGTTGGCCTCAATTTTCCCCGACTTTCACAAGCACCCGCAATTGAGTGAGTCTGTGAAAAAGATGTCGAGACACTGGCCCTCACAATTGAATGGGTGCATACTATGGTGAAGGTGGCAAGAGGCTCGGAAGGAGGACTTGAAAGTGTCTTCAGGTCTGGATTTTCAGGACATTCATAGTCGGTGTCCACCATGGTACCGGGAAAGAAGGATATCGCGGAAGCGGGGTCGAGAAATCATCGACAATATCAACATGAGCACAACGGAGCCTTCCAACCAGATCACTTTGGGGTCTCCACACATCAAGATGGGTGTTCAAATGGGGGACCCTTGGACTTATCAATGTGGCAAGTGTGGTAAAGAGTTCAAATCCGCCGCAGCTCGTGACCAACATATGATCGGTTGCGGCAATACTCCCACTACCAAGAAACGAAGCAGACCTTAACACGACATCAAATTCATCTAAAACAAAGTTGATCTCCCCGGTGATGGCTGTGATAATTTCTCCCAACACATCCGTGTGATTTCTCCCGATGCCTATGATCCTTTGGCACTTGATAAAGTGCTGATCAACGGTAAGAATTAAATAAACAAACACTAGTTCTACACAGGACTTCTCTTCAATTATCGAAGTCCCTCGAGCTGTTCCACTTTCAATAACTCAATGTCCTATAACTTGTTTCAGGTTCACCAACGCGCTCTTATCAACAATTTTCGAAGTAGAAGTCAACCCTTCCCTCCCTCAAGCCCTGTGTCAAGCACAATCCCTTTCATTTCCCATCCACTATGGTTTCGATCGCCGACCAAGTCGGTTCCAAGCACCTCAGAGTTGCTCCAAGTATTTCCAACGCTGCCAAAGTCATCCCAAGTCACCCCGAGACGACATCCCACTCAGACTGTGACAAGACTGAACACGATTTCACTCACAAACCACCTCAACTGGTGGTCTCCTTTGCATCACCCCATTCATTTAGATAGAGAAAGTGTTAACTAGTCGAAGAATGTTTCTTGAGGTTTTAATCATTTGCGGCTCATCCCTGTCCGCCTTTTTTCAAAAAATACGCAACAAGTTTGTCTTCGAGACGCTAAACCTCGATTGAAAAATAGCTCTCATTGTTATAGCATTGCTATCCCTAAACTCTACCCTTGTATCAAATGACAATTTTTAATTCTGCGTTCTTTCACTTGAAAGGACTTCATATCTTTGAGCATCATAATGATGTTGGATTTTGCTTTGGTAGATGAATTAGCTTGTAATGAAAACTGATGAAAAAATGGACAGATGCGTGCCACGTAACCAAGCAAGTAGACATTATTTCCATTGCCATTTTGCATTGGAAATGACCTAGTTTTAACCTGCGTAGTTAGATATATAACTATTATCTCGTTGTGAGGAGGCAACCCCGGCCAGAGTGGCAATATTGTTTAGGATAATTTGATATTGTTTTAACATATTATGTATATTGATTGTAATAATAAACAGATTGAAGAATGTGGTTAGTATATCTAGAGAAGGTATATATGTATGCTGAGATGTAACCGTTGACTAGGTTGGGAGGGACTTGGAAGTTATCAATCCGTACGATATCTGTTCTGGATGAATGGATCAATCAGATCCGTTGTAATGCAGGTGGAGGTGTTAAGAGTTGGATCAAATGGTCAAGATATTCGTTTTCAACTTATTGAGCCCCAAGAACGATGTGCTTGGTGAAAGGTTCGCGAGACTTTTGATTGAAGGTCCACCATTCAGACGACCTCTTATTTGTAGAATCTATGTCCATAAGCCTGATACGTAATCCAATCCGAGGTGGAAGAGATGCGATGATAAATTCCAGGTTGTCCCGGTTTTCCACAAGAAAATCCAGCCGAAACTAAACCAATTAACACCCACCGGCCATCGGCTTGTTGAACCTAATCATAATAATAGTTGTAACAATGAATAAAAACTGCTTTGGCCATGCACTCAAATCAAAATCATTACGAACCATCAATGGACCTCCACTATCTCCTTTGCAAGAGTCTTTGCCACCTTGTCGATATCCAGCGCAAACCATTTCAGGCCAGATATGCACCTGAAAGTACACCACCGTCGTAAATATGACATACCCCAAAGTCAAGTTCAAGCAGAGCCATCTGTCTTGGTGCGTGTATGTACGCGTACAAGTATAGCCAGATTGATAGCAGTTGTCATCTGTATTGCCAATGGCATTGGTGCCATTCACAGAAGTCATCCTCCACTCTCATGGCATTTTCTCTACAACATGTTGATCAGAGGTCTTCTCCAACAAGAATGATCATTTACCTTGATCCCTGCATTCTGATGCCAGCTCTCGCAGCGATCGTTTTCCAAAACTGGCACATTCACGACTTGCAACACACTAGGTCGTTTAATTTCGGGCACGAGGATCTGAATCAGTGGACCCGTTATATCATCCGGAATCAGAGCCCCCCATCCAGCCACATAGGCCGTGGTTCCAGGTTCAGGGTCTCGTCCAGCCTCAGGCAAACAAATTGGCGAGATGTGAGGGGCGTAATTGGCCGGCCGATTTAGCGTCAGAACAGCCACGTCAAATCTGCAAAGTCCACCAAACCAGTTAACAAGATAACAAGATGCCCCACTATCGTAAAAGTAGAGCTTGTGCCGCGGCCTATTGATAATTGACAGCGTCTTTCATGGTCATGGTCAATTGGCAAGATAACCTTCAAGCCGTTTAACTGTAACTGTGCAAGTGTCTTTGGCTGGAGAAAATTTCTTTGGCCCGGGCAAATTCCTTTGTCTTTATCCAGTTAAAGTGAAGAACACTGAGAGGAGGAAGGGGATTTCCCCCCCGTGAAAAGTTGTTGTCATTCTGGACAGGAAGCGACAGATTTCTGACAATGGCGTTCCACTTGAACAAAATCTTGCTCGCAAATTGTACCATGAACGCTGGATGATAGATAATAAAAGCAGTGCTGCCAACGAAGGACTTGCCTGTCAGCCGCAGGACTGAATTGAAACTTGGGATGAACCACCGCACGAACCACCCTGAAATTCTGACTAGGAAGAGGCTCAGCCCGCTTGAGATGGTATTCGCCGAGAGTGACGAGAATACGGTTCAACGGCTTGTTCTTGACACAATGTCCAGCTGTGACGATATGACGTCGATTGATGAGAACTCCACCGCATTTGCCCTTGCCAATCCGTATCAAGGCCTGCCATGGGAAACTCCCAAAGCCCGCAGGTTGGCCGTCAAGAACACGGCGGTTGGCCGAATACGAATCGGGACGACCGCACTGCGGGTCGTTGATGACTTGGCCGAAAAAATCTTCAACAGGATGATTTCGAACTTGCTGAAAGTAGATCAAATTTAATCGAGAGCACGTTATTGATGGGAGAGGGGTCGGCAATGCATCGATCTGTGCGAAAAATGTCACGGATTCCTCCCACGGCCTTCTTTGAAGTTGTTTGTGATGACAACAGTTTCGTTGGAGGTTTCACAAAAGAATGAGGGAATTCAAGGTCTTTTTAGGACTTGTGCTAGTCATTAACATGCAATCTCCCTCAATCTCTTCGTGCCCAAAGCAATGTCGTTCCCAGTGAATGAGTTTTCATTTAGAAGTTTATGCGTAAAGAATGCGTCACTCGTAAACTTCGGATCAACAAGGGATCAAGAGGAGTGTCGCCCTTGAAACAAAATGTGAGGGCTATCAATGTTGACAATCTCAAGGAAACGTGTCAATCAACCAGGAGGCGAGAAAATCCTTTCAGCTTCACCAATCACTTTGATCGAATCGTCCCTGCAATTCTGTACCTACATATGGAGTTCTTGCTTACTTCACTCACCCGAACGGAGATACTCTCTTCCGGATAGGGATTTTCTCGCATCCAACGATTTGCCGAATATGGCTGTTCGCAACATACATTGAGGAACCCACAGCCACTATAAGACACGCCCATCCCCAAGAAACAACTGAGGGCGGATTGACACAACCCACCCGTGTCGCTGCACGAACTTGAGGATCGACGACTTTGCAACGGCCAGGAAAAAAATGCGTCCGTGGATATGATGCAAGTGGATGCAATCACGGATAAGATCCATAGAAGAGCCAAGGGTTGGTGGATTTTGCATTGACCACGAGAGCGACGGGGAATCGACGAAAACGAAGACGCTTCCGATTTTCCAGACACCGAAAATAATCTGAAATAAGCATAATACATATTTATGTAGATCGGCATGTTCATTGCCTCTATCTCGATTGAGCGTCATCAAGTAATTAGAAGTTTGAAACACGGTTCGATTGATTGTCTGATATTTATTCTGCAATTTATTTTTCCACGCTTCACGTGGTAGTCGCACATAAAAACTGTAGGTAACAATACTATATTTGAAATGTTCGGTTCTTGACGCAAGCGATTCATATTCACGAGAGTATGAAATTCAAACTTAAAAGAAAAATCCATTTCCAAATCGATTTCTTCGCTAACCCATTATGAAGGGCGAGGTGGGCGCAAGTCCAAGAGATTGGACAAGGTCATATAACAAAACAATAAAAAGAGCAAAATGATCACTGCAATCAAAGATGATGTCTAGAAATGTACGATATCCAGTCAGACGTCTTCGTCACTCGATGGTAAATCCCAGGTTGTCCTGGTTTGGCGCATGAGTAACCGGCGGACACGATGCCGATAAGAACCCATTTACCGTCCATTCGGGTCATGAGCGGGCCTCCCGAGTCACCTTGGCAGGCATCTTTACCACCTTGTTCATGGCCAGCACACATCATGTCGTCGTAAATAGTGACCTACAAGGAGTTGTCAATGCTATTAGTCAACTGGAGTCAAGAAGATTAGCATTGAAAATCGACTAAGCCCAATAAGGTATGTACATAAAAAAAACTCTTGCCAAGCCGGGTGAAGAAAGAACCTATTCCAAGGACAGGCAGGCCATTTGAATTGCATTTAGATTTACCAATCGCGCCCTCTTGGTTCTAAAATTCTCTTCACCTGATCCTACTTCGCAGCCATCAAACGTTTTTTCAAACTTCCGCCAAGAGTTCCGAGAAGACAGACAATTACCTCAATCTCATTCTTGTGATGCCATGATTCACAGAGCGAACTATTGACCACCTTCACATCTACAGCTTGTAGGTCGATCGGTCGGTCAATGGCATTGGGGCTCATTGCTCCCCATCCAGCCACCATTCCCTCGGTATCGATAGGAACGTCTTCACCCTTCATGGGCAAGCACACCGGGCTAATGTGAGGTTCGTACCGAACAGGTCGGTCTAGTCGAAGGACGGCAACGTCGTAGCGATCGGCTTCGGGGGTGAAACGATAATAGGGATGCTTGAATATCTCCTCGACACCGAATTCTTGTCGAGGCAGAGGTTCGATACTGTTGTAAAGGGTATATTCACCCAGAAAAATTCGAATTTGATGAGCGGGTGCCCGTTGAATGCAATGACCGGCCGTGACCACGTTCCGGGAGTTGATCAGGGCTCCACCGCATCGACTTCGACCAATTCGAATCAGGGCTTGCCACGGGTATTGTCCAAACCCCGCCTCTTCTCCACCTACGACCCGACGATGAGCTATCCGGGGACGTCCACAAGTGGGCTCATTGATGACGGGTCCAAATTTAATCTCTTGTAATGGACCAACTTCGTTCTGGACGGGCTCGTTCCAAAAGCTCATTTTCCGGGCTTCGGCTTCCTGAGGGGGCGATTCGCAGCATATCATGAAGAATCCCCCGCAATAACCCGTGATGCGACCTCCAGTCAGCCAGCAAGTGGTGCACAATTGGCAGGTTCCATGACAACGATCCTTCAGCTCTTGGGAGGGGGCGAACAATTTTTCCAGGAAGAAGGCGTGGGTGGTGGGTGTGACTCCTAAGATATGCAATCCCCAGAGTGTTTGGAGCAGATACACGACAAGAGCCATGTTGAACGAAACAAGTCGAAAGGCGGAGAGAGATGTTTTCCCTCTCAGTTCGAATTCGAAATGGAGAGTTACTCGCCAAAGATAGCCATGCTCAAGTGCCGTTCGTCAATCGCATTGACCACCAATTTGAGCCTTTGTGTGGTTATTTACGGAAAAAATAACCACTTGATGAGCATTGTAAACAACAAACAAAACATCAACACAAAGCACAGATCCGCAATCCTCAAAGGATCAAAGAAGGGCCGGGTACTTGACAGTGCTATGCTTGGTCACAAGGACAAAAACAATAGACGACACGCAACGCGAGCATGGCGTTGTTCAGGGAACAAAAGTAGCGCCTGAATTTGTATAATTTCCTTGTTATCTTCTTCAGCACTGACGGAGATTCACTTAGTTCATTGCACTTTGTCAAGAAGGAACCGATAATGACAAAGACGAAGATGAAAGGGGTTTGGGGTTTTGGTCAAGACGATGGGATTCCCTTCCTGATCTTCATCTCCTTCATCTCTTGCTCACCCCCTCCCCCCTCCCCATCCACCTAGAGCGAGAGGATGGCATTGATGACCATGGACAACACCTTGGCCACCCTCACTCCTCTACATCACCATCATGACCATCTCGCTCTTACCAATTGCCCTGACTAAACGAACACCAAAGGTATAAAGAAATTCGAGCTGGTTTGAGGATGCCCAATACCACGGTTTACACACCAGTTCAACCTGGTAGCTAAGTACACCTTGAACAACATTTTCAATGGCGATTTGTGGTTTTTCTATGCAACATTCAATTTGTGCGTTTTTATGAGTTACGATTATCAACGATTATCAACGAGCCGAATAATCTCCTTAAGTTGCACACCATTTACAACTTATATTTCTTGTTGCAAATACCCTTTTTTACAATCATTATTACAACTCACAAACCTCGATGGACATAGATATTCAATTGAACTTCAATTTGCAAATATCCGTTGTCCTTGACTTTTGTATTGCACCCAAGACAAAAGTTCATTGCATCTTAAAGATGATAAGAATGCAAATCTCATTTTCTTGCCATATTGAAAATGAGTCCCGCAATATTTTTCATATCACACCTGCTACACACCATAAGAAAATTACCTACCCAACATCCCATCCAAATTCATGTTTATCCTAATTCATAAAATTGTAGTTTATCTTTATTTACCCTAATGCCTGTAGTCTAATTTAATGTTTATATCGTAAGTCTTTTTAGGTTGGTATGTACAAGTATTTTACCCTTTGTAAAACGTGTACTTCATAAGAAGAAAATCCATGAAAATACCTCAGTCCTACTGTATCTGAAGTAACAAGAAAAAAAGATCTGGGTTTGATTTGAGATTACATTGCGTTTCTTCTCTCTCAATATAGCCGCTTGTAAATTTTTTTTGTTCTATGGTACGATTTGAAAGAGGTAAAATTTGTTCCCTTTACGTCAGCAATGTTAAAAGGCTTGTTTGAAAAATAGACAACGACTTTCAATACTAGACGTGTTCAAGATGTTCTTGTCGTCCTCAGAAGGAAGGCCTGGGTAAATTAAAGAATCGCAGAGCACTACTAGCAAAATGCAGCAAAAAGCACCCAGCAAAAATGGCTGCATCATCCCCAATTATAAAATCGTTAGTAAATATGGCAGAGGAAAAAGCACAATCAATCTAAAAAGCCATAATTCAAAAAATTACGCAATTGCAAGTGAGACGATATCACGAGATAAATATCACGAGAGAAAATTATCGATCTTAATTCAGCTCCAATGAACATTGAAAGGTTGTGCGTCATTTAAATATGTTGCATGAAGAAGCTATCGAAGGCTGCAATAATATTTTACACAAAGAAGAAAATCACATAGTTCGAATTTTCCAAGTTCTATCAAGCATACGTCAGTGAATGAAGATCATTGCTTGCCGTCTTAAATTGATCCCTCATTTCCTCTAAATTACTTTGTGTCTGTACCTCATTCATGACTGTAATAATGGAGGGTTTAGTATCCTAATTCCTGAAAACCCACCGACCTTCACCTCCCTAGTCCACTAAATCAATATGGGCCAAGCCAGTGTTCGCGAAAGTCGTACTTACACTACAGTATGACTGTAAAGTCCCGAAGAACTGGAGCACTTCAATTTGGGTTGAAATTAAGTCTACATGTTTTCAAATATAAAATCAACGTTCGCGCCTGAAATTATCATTGAGCCTTCGCAACAATCAAAGGTTGATTTTAACCAGTCATCAACCACATCTGCTAATATCCCATTTTTCTAGACCCATTTGTAGAAGAAAGAACAATGGGCATTAGTTCCCTCAACACAGCCTAAAGCGTCGAGTAGTTTGTGAAAGAAACAGTTTCAATGGTATTAAGAGAAAGAAAATGAACCTGGCAAACCGAATACCTCAATTGCAAAGCTATTGTCTGATTAGTTACGCGACAAACTTCCCTCTCTAGGGAACTTCAATTGTTTAATAAGTATCAATAGGGCTTGTCAAGTGAACTCGTCCATGAACAAGTGACGTTATTCCATGGAGTAAAATGAAAGATAATATGCCCATTATTATAACAATCTTCATTATTTGACCTCTTGACATTCAAATACTGAAATGGAAAACACTTCAGACAAACTTTGGTCTCTTGATTGACATCTAAATTTGAGGCCGTTATCCTGTTTCATAAAACGAGTTTGGTTGTGGCACTCATTCAAGAGACCGGAAAACCATCAAGGTAACCAACAGAGCGATTAGGCCACATCTTTGTTATTCTTCATTTTAGAAATCTGGTTGGTCGGGTTTTTGGTTATGTATCCGTACGTTAAGCGGGAATGGAAATATCTTTATAAATAGGGTGTGGACACATATCCCGTATTTGATAGCGGCATTTTCCTGACCGCGTTGGGCTTGAGAAAATAAGTGATGTTGCTCCCTAACCTTGTGGTAGTTTTTGTCTTGTCATGGTTGATGGAGAACGCCTTTAACGAAGGCAACGTTAAACAAGTTTCACGGTCAAATGAAATGAGAAGAGGCGTCAGGGCCAACCAAGTACGACGAACAAATCCAACCACGCACATATGGTTGGAAATGGCATCTAGTACAGTAATAACAAACAGCCTGATCAAAGTCGGCGACAAATTCTTCTGCCAAACGGCCAAGTATGGCCTATGTGTGGGCAGTACATGAATTAAGAGGAATTTCTCAAGAATATCAAATTATCAACCGTGAAAAGAATGGATTGGTTGGATTTGGCTAATTTTGGTGTACATAGGTGGCATTCTATTCAAGTTGGAACTAAAAACCACTCGACAAGTTCGTGATGGTTGGTGGTATGGTTCGATTTGCCAGCTCATTGTGAGCTTTCAAACGTTAAAGCGAAGACATGGATGGAAAATGTCTTCTGTTTCATTTCGATTCCAAATACCAACCACAGTCATAGGCCAAGTTCAAGGTAGGTACGTAGGTACTATTTGGGATTTCCCTCGCAAAACATGGGAATATAAAAAAGCCTTTTGATCTCACGTGCAATATGTCATCCAATAGAGCGGAGCAAGTTGCAAGTGGCAAGTTCCAGGTCAGATAATCTACATCGACTTAACAGCGTGAACTCCATGTTCGCTTGAACATAATTAATGAATCGTGATTACCTTTGGTAGTTTTGACGGTGTGGCAATATTTGTCTTACCTGAAATTCATTTTGGATCAAAATCGAGATGCTTAGGAAATGAATGGCACAGGGTTGGACGAACGAATTCGTCCACTTGAGCGAATGAAAAGAGGCGACCTTGACGAGCTTGAGTCTCAAACAATTTTCACGTTAAAAAAATTGGGTTTGATCCGAGAATAGACAATCACACAATCACGCACAGTAGCTCGTTGTCAAACCAAGAATGTAAAAATATCCGCGTCAGCTTCTCTTGATGTTGTTATATCCATCCCTTGAATTGAATCCGACGAGACGTTGCGGGTACTAATGAACAATCTATGGAGCGTTCAAGTTTCGAGTCACTTCCCCCTCCGTGTCTCTGGTCAGACTGACGCAGGAAATTTTACCGCGGCGATGCGTACAAACTTGAAACAACCAACGAACCAATGAAGGTACGAACGAACAACTATTATCGGATGGAACCTACAGCTGAACTTCCGAACTCAACGGGGATGTCGGGGAATGAAAACCGCAAGAACCAACAATAGAAAATATCAGAGCTCGCATTTGGCTGCATGCTGCATGTGCACGTCGCGTTGGTCGAGCGGATGCCGCATGGGTACAAACGTCGCCAAAGCGAGCGAGGACATTTTAAGATACTTTGAATACCACGTGTTATCTATCAATGAATTGAGTGAGTCACTTACTCGGAAAAACGTTAAGGAGACAAATTTTTCTTGCATCTTTAATGCGTTCAGTATGAGTGAGTGGGCATTTATAAGAAAAATCAAGAATGATTTGGTATTCAAGTTGGAAAAAAAGATGTCTTCCCGCACCAGGCAAGGACATCTTCGAGAAGGTTGTGCGGACGGAAAATTAGAAAGGTGAGTCTGAGAAAAACGATTTTTTTTCCCCTCGAGCTCGAATTATGAGACACAGGTTGGACTTTTCAATGGAAGGCTCAAGGAAGGGCGCGTATCAGCAGTTTTTAGTTCAAAACTCAGTGTCTAACCTATTCCAAATCGTTACATTAACATCAAGACAAGAGAGTACATACAGAGTAATAATGAGACACTCTCTCTTGCCTTTTTATCGACACGAGGGGTAGAAATTTAGAACCTTGGTAAAATTTGCAACCACTTGTTTACCTCATGCCTCTAGGTGAATGGATTTGAAGGCGTGTTAAATTGCTCATCAAAAACGTCATTTCGAGCACCTAGTCTGCGATTTATTCATGCTTACTTAATGATTTGCTGTTCAAGAAGCTGGTTGATTTATAAAGCTAATCGTGAAATCATCATTTTGTGAAGAAAACACATATCTTAGTTGAACTCAAATGTGCCCATTTATCCATTCAAAATGAAGGATTTCTAGTCATTAACCCTGATTGGAACCCAGTCTAGTCCAAGCTTCTTTGCGGTGAGCACGAGTTTTTGCTTTGCTTTGGGTTTGAGCTCTATCATATGTTTTTAGCCCACGGCCACCCATTTCTCGTCCCTCCTCACCACATTGCTGTGGATTTCAAAGCTTTACCATAATTGTCGTATACTACGAGCCAACCATTTTCCATGAACACTACATGTTAGAATTCTATGATTTATTTGAAACATAGTTACTGCGCCCTCAGCATCTTGGCGGCGCAGCAACACTGCAATTTTTGGAATAGAGGGGAAATATTTGCAAACAAACATGTATTCTGAAATCCCAAATATGTAAAGAAACAAGCAAGAAAATGGGTACTCTAAGCACTTAGTAGGTCAAAAATCCTCGTTTTTCTTGGGTTGCTAGGGTAACTTCTTTGTAAACTGAACGATCAGGGACAAAGCACATCTTGCATGATTATGGGGCCTGTATGAGAAAAGACGATATTAGCATGTGCATCATACTATCAAACTTCTCCTAGGGTCAAGTTATCACAAGACAAATGAATAACAGTATGAGGGCGCTAGTGTAACAAAGCAATCTAACAACGCAAGAAACTACCCCCTTGGTGCCCTGGATTCAGACCCCGGTACCAGAAGTAAACCTTTTAGGTCCTCCTATTGTTCAGTAGGCTCGTTCTTGTTAGCTCTCAAATTCCTAAGAAAAAAGTGGGACCAGGCAATTTGCTTCAAGGTTCTCTTCGTAACCTTGTTTACTTTAACTCTTTTGACATTGACTGCGGGGTGCATTTTAATGAAGAAATAAGGCATGCTATAATCATTCAGTAGAGTAGAGTGCTTAAAAAAGTTTTGGGACCCTTTTCCACTTGTTCTTGAATTTTTGCATAACATATCATTTTGTTGTTTCATTACTTTTTACTTTTATTGTCTCTTTTTAAGAGAGTCAATTGTACTAAAAATGTTAGCATTTCTCAGATTGTGTTGCCTATTTTTGGCATGTTTTGTTGTCTTTGTTGCATTTTTCCATTTTCCAAATTTGTTTGCACAAATTTACATACCTCTGGGGATTGGCCATTTTCTGCTCGACGCGAAAATTCAATGGCAACGTGAGGCCTATTTGTTATTGCTCCAATGAGGCCAAAAGGTCATTTTCAATGCGAATATCGTTACCGTTACTGGAAATGGGATCCTCTTCAGCACTTCAAGACGGAAAAGGGTATTAAATTTACTTGCTTTTACATTCATTTAATGTTATATAATGTTCACATAACTTGTGATCCACCGGCGAATTAGAGTTGGCAGATCCGGCTAGCCCTTGAATGTAGGGGTGATCACTAGGGCCGGCCAAAACTTGCATCCTACATAATGTGCAAATTTTGCAAAAAAATGCACATCCAAGATTTTTCTCCAAATTTGTTGCATCTGCAAATTTTGCAAATTTAAGAGCAATATTTGACATTTTTCTGCAGTTCATTGTCCATTTTGAGCCATTTTAGCAAAAAGTATCAATAATTGTGAATAATTTTCAAGAATCCTGGTCAATTTAAGAAAAAAATGCAAAAAGATGCACATCCAAGATTTTTCTCCAAATTTGTTGCATCTGCAAATTTTGCAAATTTAAGAGCAATATTTGACATTTTTCTGCAGTTCATTGTCCATTTTGAGCCATTATAGCAAAAAGTATCAATAATTGTGAATAATTTTCAAGAATCCTGGTCAATTTAAGAAAAAAATGTTAAAATTAATTGCATGATTGCTTTTCAAATCTCTTTAACAAAGAGCACTTTTTGTACCTTTATGCCTATGTATTCCATTCATCTTAAATAGCTCTTTTTACCTTAATTCAATGTGATGGGGCTTTCAATCAAGGATTTATTTTGGGATTATCAAAACTTGGTCGTCGGGTGTTCATATCTGATATCTTCTCAAATCAAGTCAAAACCAACTTGGTGTCACACACTCACACAAAAAGCGGGAATTGATGGAACAAATAAACTAAGTATCAAATCAACCTCATATTATAGGGAGGATCACGGATACACATTTTCACAGTTAAACAATTTAACATTGAAGAAACCCAAAGAGAAGCAAGTGCTTCATTGTTTTGACTAGCCTGGATATTTTTGAGGGCTCAAAAATGTAAACCTTTACATTCATTGCAATTGACTTTTAAAACCTGGTTGAGGAAAAAGCTCATGGATATTTTTGAAGATGTAGTGTAAAAGAGACCTTCTGCACCTCCTTTAAATAGGTACTGTGTTGTCCCAATCTTCTAGGTTTGTTGCAATAAAGTAGTTGCTCTCTAATTCTCACATTATTCCTGGTTGTCCTGTTGGCAAAAGCTCAAGCTTTTCCTGGAAATGCAAGTAGAATCTGCAACTTTGCACAAAAAAGGAAATAAAAAAAGTATTTGCATTTTAGAGGTCTCTTCACCCAGAGGAACCAAATTTGAGCTAGAAGCCTGCATGGTTTAGGGTATTAATTTGGGGGTCCACGTTAGGAGACACATTTTCAGGACTTATTTAAGATTTGAAGAAATGAAATGTATTCAAACCTTTGGTAATTGTTGCAAGTTTTTTCAAAATTCGATTAACGTTGTCTTTTTATGTCTCTTATTTGCTTTTAAACAGGCTTCTATCTTTGAGCTTGAGATTTTTTTCCCTGTGGAAAAAAGTATACCGTGCTTTCGAAATATTTTTTTAGTGATTATTTGGCCCTCAAAAAGAATCTTTTTCGAGCCCTACTGATCAGGGCAGGAGGCACCATGGACAAGGCAAGAATCTGCTACCTAGGGACAGCACCCTCAAATCCAGCTGCTGGAAGATATTATGATACAATTTTCCTTTTCATCTACATGTTGTCTGATATGGAAGGTAAAAATAGCCCTTACAGACCCCCAGAACGAGTTGATCCTATGTTTTGGAAGGTTTATATGCAAATTTTTGTGCAAATTCGGTTGAATTTTTTTTTGCAAATTTGGTGTCAATAAATACCATATTTATATGCAAGTTTGGGCCGGCCCTAGTGAGCACTGATCAGGTATTTAGAGCAAAAAATTGTCTAAGTCTGACTTAAAGCATGCTACTGGATCAACACCAACTTGTTCCCTGCGATTATTTGAGGGCAGTATATGGAGCAATGAGCGAGCCGGAGAAAGGAGACCGTAGACCGTATGTACCGTCGTTTGAACTTCATGATTTTCTCAAACACCTTTGCAATATTCGAAGTGAGATAAATCGGTTAGTGGAGAGTGACTTTGAAAATTGGGACAATATGGACTAACTTCAGAGAGGATGAAAACTTGACCTGTTGCAGGATTGAATGTATTTAGTACCAGAAAATAGGAGTAAGAAACTGTGAACATCTCCTCAGTAACTGAGATGTCACACTATCAGGGCCAGGAGAGCTTGAAAGCCTCAAGTCCTTGATGGCCTCTAAAGCGTCTTGATCTGTGACCACAAGATCACGGAGCTGCCTCGCCAGTTCCAACAGTCGTCATTAGAACAATGAGATGTTGCTCACTCTAGAGAACTGACGCAAAAGGTGGTCAAAGAGGACTTGCACATGACCGCCTACCATATGCAAAAGAGACAGCTCTTGAGTTCAACTGTCATCAAGAAGAGGCTCTCCAGAGCAAGAAAACTCAAGAAGTGGTTTCAAGAGGGCACAGACATTTCTGTGATTGGGACAGATGAAAAGGTTTTCACTGTTGAAGGTGCTTTCAACAGTCAAAACGATCGGATTTTGACCAGGAACAATTAGAGTATTCCTGTGAAAGAGAGAACAACATTCAGGCGGCAAAAACCAGCATCTGTAATGATGTGGGCTGGTGTAACTGATTGCGGCAAGAAAACCTCTTTGGTCTTCATTCCAGAGGGTATTAAAGTTAACCAGCACATTTACTTGGACATTTTAGCCTCTAAGGTGCTTCCCTGGATCCAGGCTCAACAATGGACGGGTTTGGACTGTTATCAGCACGTTGGTGCACCCTCCCACACAGCAAAACTTGTTCAGAGCTGGTGCAAGGACAAATTTGAGCACTTTTGCGACAAGACAATGTGGCCCAAGATTGGGGTAGGGTTGTACAAAAACATTGAAGATCTCAAGGCCGCCTTATTGACAGAAAGGAAAAATGTTGACAAGGAAACCATACATGCTTCTTGTACTGCAGCGGGAAAATGTGTGAAGGCTATGATTTCTGCCAGAGGTGGATACGTTGAATAAACTTTTAATGTGAATTGTAGCAGGGTATATATTGATTGATTTAAAATAACAGAGTAACCTCTAAAATCTGAATAGATGAAGAGTTAAAGCCGTTTCAAAGTGTCCTAAGTCAATGTTGTCACCCTGTATTTCTCAAAGACTGAACCTTCTACTCCAGTGCATCTTTCCAATCTGGACCTAAAGGACTTGACTACTTTGGTTGGGTCGTCTTCAGATAATTTCCCTCACTCCCCCTCAACACTGGCCTTCAGAGCCGTAATATTTCCGTGGCCTTTGGTGCACCACATGTCCACACATGATGGTTGAGGGGATTTGGGTTTGGGCTATTAGGCAGCCACATGGCCATAGGCCAGAAACCCCTAGACCTCAGTTTGCCGCAAGTGGTTGGCACTTTGCCTTAGCCCTTGATCTCAACCCCAGGTCTCTCCTGATTACGGTTCTCATGGGGAAATCCGACACATTTGCCTCCTTGGCCGGTTTGAATGCTGAGGGATGGATTGCGAGCAATTTTCCTCTTGTGCTTGAGATCAGTCTTGGAGACCTGACCATTTTAACGCTGAATATACCAGCCATTCTCCGGGTGTAACTTTTTGGCGCCATAGATGGTTGATCGGCTAGTATCAAAGGTTCTGAAGATGGTTGTGAGAGTATCACCAGCTTCAAGATGCGCAATGATTTTCTGCCACAACTTCTCCATATTGATGTGGAAAGGTCAAATGCCAATTTTTTCCCTCAAATTCAACTATAAACAGCTGAAAGACAGCTCTTGAATGCAGGATTACCAAAAACCCTTTAAAAAAGTCATGGCATACACATTTATTTGTACTTTAGCAGAGTTGCAGATGTTTTACCCTACTCTATGGATTTCACAATTCAACGACTTTGAACCATAGCTCATTAAGCAAAACTATGGTTCATAGGTTTTAATGGATGTAGAGATGTACTCTTTGAACGTTTTCACACTTTGAAAAATGAGTGACGTGGCATCTGCCGAAAATTATAGTCCACCTTTAAACATTGCAGAATCTATGACAGAAAGTTATTCAAATCTGAAAGCTTTCATAGCCTTGCATGTTTGTCTATGGTTTGGTTTTTTGAAAGAGGGGGAACAGGATGGGGACATTTTTGTAATGCTGAAACAAGTGAAAATTGTGTTTATTTTGCCATACCTTGGTTTCAGTGAAAAAATGCATTAGTGTTTTTTCCAACATTGTGCCACATCTCATGCATTTATTGAGAAAGCAGCCATGAGAACAATGATTGCCTCTGAAGTTGAAAACACCAAATTGAAAACTATGAAAACCTCTATTGAAACAGTAATATATGTACTCTTTCTGCATCAAACACATAGCAATGTTATTTCTAGAATTTTTTTTTGATGATCATACAAGTGATGCTTGGTTCACAATTCAAACGCGTCAATTTGTGCCCAAAAGTGTGCTATACAATAATCAAGTGCTCTGAAACTGAAAGTGCAATGAGATAAGATTGCCAAGGCACAACTTGTATTCTTGCACAGCATCCTCAAAGCTGAGGAAAATATGACAATATCCAAATTAAAAACGACAAAAGTAACAAAATCTGGCGGGCTAAACCGCCATCTGGCACCACTGACAAAGGCATTGATAGCATAGGGCAAGGACACTAAAGCAAGGAAACGCCACTTTTTGTGATCACCAAACCTTTCCCGCCAAGTAAGACCTAAAATTTTGCTACTGAAATTTTTCAATGTCAATTATTGGCTTAAGTATTGGACAAAATGTGTGCCTAATATCATTTTTGTAACCGTTGATGGCATGTGCTTCAAACCAACCATGTAAATATACTTAAAATGACTTTTAACATGTCTTAAAGTACAACTGAAAAGTGCTAATTGGGTTTTCATGATAAAGCAAGAATTTGCTCTAAACACAGTCAGTTAACACCTTTTTGATAATAATATTAGTTGTAGAAAGTTGTTTCAGAAACATCTTGACCAATTTTCAAGTAATTTGGTGAACTTGTTATGAAACTATGGTTCTCACTCTGTGAATGGCACTCAATTCAACAGTAGAAATACTGTAGCTCTGAGTTGCATATCATTCTTTAAACTCATTTGGACGTTTCATAATCATGGAATAATATATATGTTAAGATCATGACTGTTTTATTTGACTATTTTGGATGCTTTTGCAAAATACACAATTTATTGGAGTCCCAAGTTCAAATTGAAATTTTGTGTACTGTACTTTCGTTTTATTCTGTGCGCTTTAAGTAATGCTTACCTTTTATGCAAACTTCCCAGTAATTAGAAATTTGAACTCTACTAAAAGATAACCCATTCATTTTTCTTCAATACCTGATGTTTCTTGTCAAATGTGTGTATTAAGACAAAATTATCAATTGTCCATCCCAAATATTCTAATATGTTAACATTTATGTACATGTTCTTTTAATGGCTATTCCATACATTTATTTTACATTTTGTCACTGTAAGTTCCCCTTTCAATTAGTAAAATGATTCTTGTTGATTTCCTATCTGTGCGTGATTTTGAGCCAGTTTTACGTAATGTTTCACTGATTTGAAAGACAATTTGATTGTTTTTGATGTTCACAGTTATTTCATTTATTTTTCTGACTTTCAAAATTAATTCAGAAATATTTAGTAAATGCACAAAGTTGCATGACAAAGAGATCATTATTTAATTAAAAACACTTGAATGTTCTATGCAGTATGGATAATCTTGTTTTGTTGCTCCTAGAGATACTTTCTTGATTCAACGCAATGGACTAAATTGGCGGTCAGGGGAAAGCCGTGTCGTTTCCTCTCTTTAGAATCCCTGCATAGGGAAAGCGGAAGAGAAGTGGAGAAGCGGGAAGAAGCGGGAAGAAGCGGGAAAAGAGGCAAACAACAGATCATATAACGACTAGATGTCGCATTGGCCCGACCTCAGTGCAGCAGAGGAAAATGGATTTTGTGTCAACAACCCTGTACACCAAAAAAGAGGAGGGTGATTGCCTGATCAGTACTAACGACCTACAATCGCTGGGCCTTCAACGAACGCTATCAGTGACAAGCTCACTCTGAATCCGGCCACACTGGCGGATGAAAAAGCATGAGTCACTGTACACCAAACTTTATGTACCAGCTGATGAAGGCAAGGGTTCGCATTTTTCCTTGCGTTATGCGAGGTCTAGTCATCATATGAGGCAAACCAAAATGGTAGGGTCACCACACTCAATTAGATCCATTACAATTGTACCATATTGTTAGTTTGCATGCCCGATTTGGACATTTAGGCAAGCACTGGTATCAGCAAACAAACTTGCCCGTCAAAGCCAGTGATGCAAAATTGGCGTTTCAAACTGGTTTTAATGAAGCTGACCTTTCCTTACAAAGGACTGCAATCAGGTATCTCTCTCATGCCAGGAAACTGCGCTAACCACTAGACCACGCCTCCTCCCCTATGAGTCGCTCTCAATCTGAAGGTAAAAAAGCGCAAAACAGGTTTTAAGCTGCTGGATGTAGAGGCCCTGGATGACTCATTGTTGCATGCTACCAGCCCTGACAGTTTGTGATGCGTTATTGAGGTCAGTTATGATGGTAATTTCAACCTGACAGCTCTAAAACATGAGGCATGGCCCAAAAATGACCCAAATTTGCCCTTCCCGGAACAGGCAATTTAACGTCTGGCAGTGCTGTGGCCTAATAACAATGAGTCTACAAAGAATCAAGAATGGTGGATTTTGGAGTGAGCAAGAGAAAGTAGCCAGTGAAGTGTTGACAAGTATGGAAAACAAACAACTATTGGCATCATTAGTTTCCTGAAACATTCAAGCACTGATTGAAATAAGTGACTCAACCCCGCTCCAGCCCCAAGAGAGACACTACAACACCAACAGATTCCAAATGCAGATTTCGTTGATTTTAAAAGTGTGATGTAGAGTGGGTAAGTGCTGGATGGCCGTGTTAGACTGGTTGGGAAACAAGGCCTGAACGGTCAAGAACGAAATAGTCGTTAAGTTTCAAAATTTGGGCTTGGCTTTGCTAAATGAAATCGATTCAAATTTAACTTATTTTTTTGAACAGTCACGGAACTCCTCACCTACAATGACATTGTGCCCCATGATGTCCTAATTTCAAAAAGTACCCTCTTATGTCTCGGCATTTTTAGAGCGTGTTAGAGCAATGAAACTAGAGGGCTTATCAGAGAAAAGTCACTCCAAGCAAGCCACTTGAGACTTTGCTTTGAACACATTTTGGTAGTTGGGCAGCAGGGTATCGGGCTGATTGACTTCTCTTGCGTTAGTCTGTTTCAACCAAAGCAGATGGAACGAGCCATCAACTCGCTGGCTCCCTGAATTCAGAACTTGATCTTGAGAAGCACGTAAATAAATGTGTTCAAAGCCGATCCCCACTGGGCACGTCACGAGGGAGCCAAAAATATCTCAGAAATCTCGTGAGTGTCGCTTTTCTGACTAGCCCTCTAGATGAAACTAAAGACCTAATGGTTAGAGACCCTGGTCAGAGACGCGCGATGTTTGACAAGTGGCTCCACTTCGAAAAAGTAAGCGATAAGATGAACTTAAAAGTTTCCAAACAGATTTCGAACTGATGCGCTTTGTAAGAATGCGTACTGTCATGACATGCACCAGTGAATATTTTTTTCAAGGACACTGCGAAATTTTACTCAAAGACAAGCTGACGCATGGATATGGCATGTTCGATTATTAAAGGTAGTTTTGTTACTTTCTAAATAATTTCTGAACCCATTTTTTACGAAGATTAGATTGCAAACATAATTCATTCTATTATTCAAATTCACGTTATGGCTTGTGAACTTTCTGAGTCTCTCAAGAAACAAGTCCCTTATACTTTACAATTTAATTTGTTTAATATGGTTGTACTTTCTTTTTTGGAAGTGCTTTAGTTCAAATTGACACTGGCAACATGCAAGAAATCAGCGTGACAGCTATATTTTATTGAGAAATACTGTACTGATGCAATTCTAATGGCAAAAGACACTTTCATGCTGTAGAATACGTTGGTTGAACCCAGGGTGAATCAGATTTGTCATATATCATTCAAAGCTTTGCCTTCTTATGCCATGCAAACACGTTAGGTCTTTTAGGAAGTGACTGACTCCCTGATGAGAAAGTTTCCAAACAAAGTCCATGTTCGTTGACAATTGGCAGCCAATCAGATCGCTCGAATTTGATGACGTATACTCAACCTCGCGGGTCTCTGCATCCAGGGTCCCTACTAATGGTTACTGATTTGAAGCAAGCACCGACAGGGCAAGTAGTCCGGCGCTTAACTTGCCCAAGAAGGAACTTGTCCCAACTTGGGTTTGTACTAGTGATGGGAAACAAATTAATAATCACGGGAGGTGGCGGCCAGGGCTACCATTTCACAATTACCATGGCCATGACATTACTGGTGGAATCTCCGAAACCAGTTAGTCAGCCTCAAAAAGTAACCCTGATTTTTCCTCCGTCAAACCAGGGTTGCCTTTGTGCTCAAACCTAAGTGTTTACGTTGCGATGGAATAGGTGGGTGCTCTCGCAATCCACGTTTTCTGGCAACCTTGAATTTGAAATTTGGTTTCATCCCATCACTAGTTTGTACACAGACACTTGAGGGGAAAATGGTGTGGCCAAAATTATGCAAGAATTTTTTTATCAGTGCAAATTAAATCAACTTATATGAGAAAAGCAATAATATACACCACATTGACGCTGCAACGTGACTTTGGTTCAATGACTGGTTTGTTTCTGGCAATCTGACTTTAACTAAGAATAAAAAAAAAAATCTCCATTTTGCGGTTTTCCTAAGCTAACTATATGGGCCCCGTATTTTAGCAGCGAATCGTTGTTTGGGTTAAGCTTGCCCAAGTTCTAGTACTTAGCCCAGCATTGCTTGTAAACAAGTAGAAATTGAGGGTCTGTGATGACTTGCTACTTGCCCTTTTCCCCATCAGTAGTAATGGTGCTTGAAGTAACTAAATTCCGCATAAAATGGACTTTTGATGATATCTATTATCGATAAAAAAAGCCTTTTAATTCAATCAGCAACATTTATGCTGCAAAATATTATCCCAATATGCAGGCTAAACAACACATAGTTTTTTCCGTAATTTTGGTTGAACCAACCAAGTGACACAAATCCAACTCATCCATATCCGATGTCAGACTGCATTTCATTGGACCTAAGCCTACAAAAGAGCAAAAATGGAAATGATGACATTTCAAGGAATTTAAAAGTTTGTGTTATATCTTATTTTTCATACTTGTGTTTGTCATTAGTTAGAGTCAAAAATCTTGCTTAATTATCAACAGAACACACCTAATCAACCTCTTCTTATTTACAAAATGAACGAAATTACGATTAGATAAGAGTGTGAAGACAAACTGGCCAGCAGAACAAGTTCACAACTGCAAATGGGTGGGGATCCCTTACTTTTACGAGCCATGCTAAGTCTCTCTGGACTAGTTGATGTTGGAGTTGGTGTTCTCCAACATGTTCTCCAGCAATGTTGTTGTTGGACAAGGTAAAGTTAGGTGCCATCCAATCCGGTGTCTAGGTGTAATCCCGCGACATTGTTTTTCATTGTCTTATTTGGGCCCACAAAAAGAAATGAATACCGGATTGCACTATCAAGGACGTTTTGGTCCACGTGGGCCTCCGACAAGTGGGTATTTTAGCTCCTCATCTTGCTCAAGGATGGTGCAGGATGCTAGTTTACTCACGAGTTGAGACATATTTTGAGGGACGCAAGAAAGACTTGACCGAAATCTTGAGGTTTGTCCATTTGAAAGCAATTCCACATTGCGTAGCTCGGAACAAACGAAACAGAGATCACTCGCCCAACCTCTTAAAGCGAATCAGCTGTTTGTAAACAATAGTCAAGAGCCTCGTGTGGTTTCTCTGTGGTTGCCTGGTGGGTCATCCTGGCCCCAACGTTGATCTTCCGGCCCGTGAACCTGTCAGTCGCCCACCGGCCGACATCATGTCCAAGCATCGACTAGACGTGGACCTGGGGGGCCCGTCCAAGAACAAGCGGTCCAAAACCGAAGGCAGTCTAGGCTCGGGCGTCGTGGGGGCGTCCGCCACGCCCAACGCCAGCGCCCACGTCACGCCTGGACTCGCGCTCAAATCAGGGCCAAGCTTGAACCCACACACGGGCTTGCCCTTTACCCCCAGGTATAATCCAGAGAATTAATGGGGGGGCTGGCCCATCGGGAGATCTATATTGGGCGCTTTCAATGTCCAATCAAAAATCTGAATCCAAAGCAATCCCCCATTAGGATAATTCCCATTTTCTGCTCAACGCGAGAAAAGGCCCATGAAAGTGCGGAAAGCGCGTGGCCTACTAGTTCTTGTCATTTTGGCTCGAATAAGTCCCAAGAGGCGTTTTCAATGCCGAGGCTGAACGAACGAGCCAGTGCTCGAGTGCCAAATAAGTACCGTGTGGTCGAGAATCGGAGTAATGCTTTAGCGTACATAGCACTCACATCCTTGCTCACAGCAGTTCATTTTGGAGCCCAATAGAGTCCGTCCTATTTGTTACCAGATCACCCTAACGTCATTGAACGCCCTAAGGGCTATTAGCCTTAGATCTAATGGACCACTACTATAGTAGCAATCAATGGCCTGATGCCACTGACACGTTGATCTTCATTTCCACCCATTTGACTATTGGCTGTGCCCTGAACTCAATTGATTGGTTAAGACCGATTAGTTAGCCAACCTCCTGTTTTAAAACTTACAAAGAATCCACGGTACCTAAACAAAAGCCGAAAATGATAAATGATCGACAAATCTTCTCCGGACAGACTTCAACATTGAGACTTCAGTTCGCACTCATTCTAAGTGATCCACTACATCTCAGAGCTAGGTAAACTAGCAAATTGTTAGCCAGTCCATCACCTCATAGGCTCTATTTGCTTCCCCTTCAGATATCATGAGATCTTCAAAAAACGGAAAGCCCTGCCCGTTTGGGAGTATCAAGACAAGTTCCTGGACTTGTTGCAAAAGCATCAAATCCTGTGTCTTGTGGGCGAGACCGGCTCCGGTAAGACCACGCAAATCCCCCAATGGTGCGTGGACTTCTCTAAGAAGGTGGGCAAGAAATGCTGCGCGTGCACGCAACCCCGGCGAGTGGCCGCCATGTCTGTGGCTCAACGGGTGGCCGAGGAAATGGACGTGTCCTTGGGCCAAGAGGTGGGCTACTCGATTCGTTTCGAGGATTGCTCCGGACCCAAGACCCTGCTGAAGTACATGACCGATGGTATGTTGCTGCGCGAGGCCATGTCCGATCCTATGCTGGAAAACTACCAGGTCATCCTTTTGGATGAGGCCCACGAGCGGACCCTGTCCACGGACATCTTGATGGGCGTGCTCAAGACCGTGATTGGCCACCGACCCGACCTTAAGTTGGTCATTATGAGCGCTACGTTGGACGCCGGCAAGTTCCAGAACTACTTTGACAACGCACCCTTGATGAACGTGCCCGGACGAACCCATCCCGTGGAGATCTTCTACACACCAGAACCAGAGCGTGATTACTTGGAGGCCGCCATTCGAACGGTTATTCAGATCCACATGTGCGAAGAAGAGGCCGGGGACATCCTCATGTTCCTGACGGGTCAGGAAGAGATTGAAGAGGCGTGCAAACGGATCAAACGCGAAATCGATAACTTGGGACCCGATGCCGGCGACCTCAAGTGCATTCCGTTGTATTCGACCTTGCCTCCTAATTTGCAACAGAGGATCTTCGAGGCCGCTCCGCCTCGCAAATCCAATGGCGCCATTGGACGGAAGGTGGTCGTGTCGACGAATATCGCCGAGACCTCTTTGACCATTGACGGGGTAGTGTTCGTCATTGATCCCGGGTTTTCCAAGCAAAAGGTCTACAACCCTCGGATCCGAGTGGAATCTCTGCTCGTGTCGCCCATCAGTAAAGCGTCGGCCCAACAAAGAGCGGGTCGCGCGGGTCGCACCAAACCGGGCAAATGTTTCCGATTGTACACAGAAAAGGCTTTTAAGAACGAGATGCAAGAGAACACCTATCCCGAGATCCTGCGGTCCAATTTGGGATCGGTGGTTCTGCAATTGAAGAAGCTCGGGATTGACGATCTGGTCCACTTTGACTTCATGGACCCACCCGCTCCAGAGACGCTGATGCGAGCTTTGGAGCTTCTGAATTACTTGGCCGCCTTAGATGACGACGGTAACCTGACGGAGTTGGGCGCCATCATGGCTGAGTTCCCGCTGGACCCTCAATTGGCCAAGATGCTGATTGCCTCGTGCGAAAATAATTGCTCCAACGAGATCCTCTCGGTTACGGCCATGCTCTCGGTTCCGCAATGCTTCGTCCGACCCAACGAGGCCAAGAAAGCTGCCGATGACTCAAAGCTTCGCTTTGCCCATATTGATGGTGACCACCTGACCCAGTTGAACGTGTATCATGCCTTCAAGCAGAACATGGAGGACCCGCAGTGGTGTTACGACAACTTCGTCAACTACCGATCCCTCAAATCTGCCGACAACGTTCGCCAGCAGCTCTGCCGAATCATGGACCGATTCAATTTGAAGCGCACGTCCACCGAGTTCACCTCCAAAGACTACTACATCAACATCCGCAAGGCTCTGTGTGCGGGTTTCTTCATGCAAGTGGCTCACTTGGAGCGAACAGGACACTACCTGACCGTGAAGGACAATCAAATCGTCCAATTGCATCCATCCACGTGCTTGGATCACAAGCCCGAATGGGTCCTGTACAACGAGTTCGTGCTCACCACCAAGAACTACATCCGAACCGTGACGGATGTCAAACCCGATTGGTTGGTCAAGACGGCTCCGCAGTACTACGACATGGACAATTTCCCGACCTGCGAGGCCAAACGCCAATTGGAGCAGATCATCGCACGGGTCAACTCCCGACAATACAAGAAAGGCTTCTAGGAGCGATGGAACAGCCATTCATCCATGCATCATCTAATCCTCGTGTTTGTGCATTTGGGGATTTGCCGACTGTTTGTACCCCCCATTCATTTCCCGTTTGAACCCACGTGAAGATGATGAAAGTGTCCACTACCGATCCGATCTAGCCCTGTATTTGGATGAATGAATGAATAAATGAACAAATAATTGAATGTATGCTTATATACATGACCTTGTCCTTTCACTGGGGAAACGCACTCTAATCGAAGATCTCGTGTTTACAGAAGGAGACCTACCTCGCCATGAGCCAGTAGAAACCACCACATTCCACTGTCCAACCAATGGACCTCTTCGGACAGTCAGTCATGGACACTCTTTCTACTACTTCTATCTAGCTTTGAGCCCATGTGCTTGTTCATGAGTGGAAATGTTCGTTTCAATGCCCGAGCGTCGTTTCAAGGTAAGAAGGGCTTTCTAACACTGAAAGACTCCTGATTCATCATGCATTAAAGTGAAAAATTAAATCGAAAGTATTTGATCGCGCATTGGCAACATTTTTGAGGGTGACTCGCTTTCACGGGACATTTTCGAATCATGCTCCTTCTATCGATTTGTTGATGGATAGTGGAAGATTCATTAGTACGAGTTTTATTAGGAGGTTTTAAGATTTGCCTTGGCCGGGGCAAATCGACCAAAAATAAGAAGAGTCAGTTGTGAAATATTCCATGATCCAAATGTATTCTGTAGTTCTGCCGTGATTTTTTAAAGATAAGACGTTTTAAACAAAGAGGAGAAAACTGCCTAATTCCAAAGTTTGATGTAGGATAGGGTGTTGTGAAACTAATGAACTTTTCAGATGTCCTAGTTGGTTGAAATGCACATTGATGTGTTCAATCAAAAGATTTTTGATGGTAGACAAACTAGAGGGCTCTGTTATGTACTACATAACATGCTTTGTAGAGGATAATATTTAAACCTACTGTCTTGAAAAATATTGCTTTGAAAATCATATCTAGGGAAATTGACCTGTAGGATATAAGTAACAGTTCCTTCTCGTCACTCTCTGGAGGCCCAAAGATGTTTCGATTGAATTCGAATGAGAAACTGGGAAATTGGTGTGGATCCTGGTCAATTTTTCACCACCTGAAATTAAGGAATTGAACCCCAGCAAAAAGTTTGTAGTAATTACATTGCAGGGTGGATTTTATAAGGTGTTACAAAATTTGATTTCCTTCTGTGGAAATATGGTATAACCAATACCTTTAAAACTAGGCGCAAAAATAGGTAAGACTATTCTTTTTTCCATCAAATCATGGTAACACTTCTTTAAACAA
>NC_081450.1:11453678-11461934 GCF_007210705.1 Tigriopus californicus | reverse complement strand
GAAAAGCGTCGATTGAGAGCGATTAGTAAAAGTTAGTAGTTAGTCTCAACACATATTTGAGGCCAGAGAAAGTAGCCGCGTCTCTGGCTTGTATTGCCTTGTCCGCTTTTGGCGCACCAGTTCCAGTTCTTGTATTCAAGTGTTCCGAGCCTTCCTCTCCCCCTTCTTGATCGGCCTTTTTTCATGTCTTTGTAAGTGAGAGCTCCTTCAGAAATCAGTGTTAGAACTCTTTGGAAGCTCAAAGCGATTGCTTGTTGTCTCCTCCGAAGGATTACCTCCAATCTGTTCTTGTCTGGCCCAAGAAAAGGATCCAATTTGGAACCACCTCCCTCCTTCAGGTTGTTCTATCTGTCAGTTGTCATGTGTTCTGACGCAGTCCTAGTAATCATTTGTTCACAAGTCCTTGGATGAAGCATGTCAAGAACGCACCTGTCGTCTCTTCTTCAGCTTCTAGGGGGGAAAAAATCAATATGATATTTGTGATGAAAGCGATTGTGTGTTAGTGGTTGTCATGCTTCAAGTCCTTGTTCCATTTCCAGATGGACTGACTCCGTGGACTAACTGATTGATTGACTGACTGACTGACTGACTGACCTACCGATAAGCTGACCGACCTTCCCCGAGTCAAGCATGAATCCCGATGTCGACACGATCCTCGCCCCATGGTCCCATCTTGATCCGCCGATATCCGCCCACTGCGACCTTCTCGTGTGGACTGACCCTCGAGAGCATGGTCCGCCATCGCACCTTCGTCCTGTTCCTCTTGGGAACGGTGAGTGCCACGTTCGTGCTCATCTCCATGAATCGGACCCCCAGATCCGGCATCGATTCTTTCGTGGTGGAGACGCAGAATCAGCTCCACAACTTGAAGAAGAACTTCGAGCCCGAGAAGAGCATTCTGAGTGTGAGCGATGACTTTCTCGAGCCCTTGGGCCTCTTGGGCCCCTCTGAGGGCCTGTGGCCTAATGCCAGTTGGCGTGGGGTTTATAACAATGCCTCCGAGCCCGTGATCGTGAGTGCCGTGAGCAATGGCCGCGAGGGCGAGGCCGTTCATTTCGTACGTAACACCCAATTCATCCTGCCCAACTTGACCGTGATCCTCTATGACTTGGGTTTGACCCGCAACGGGCGGGACTTGCTCAGCCAGTATTGCAACTCTTCGTTGTGCCTCATCCGAGACTTTGAGTTCGGGAAGTTCCCGGGACACGTGTCCAATTTGAAAATCCACGCCTTCCGACCGCTGATCATTCAGGAGACGCTGAAGGATGCGGGATGTGTGCTCTGGCTGAGTATCGATCAGCGCTTTACCCAAAGTGATCTTCAGCCTTATCTGCAACAAGCCCGAGAGTCCGGGGTCCTGGCTTGGCCGCATTCAGATCGACGGGTGCCCACTTCCAGCATGACCCATCCGAAAATGTTCACCCGTCTCGGGATCAAAGACCTCGAGAACTTCAACTTTCAACACATGGTCGACCTCAAGGCCCTTCTTTTGTACAACCTTCACGACACTCACGTGAATCTCATGGGGCGTTGGGTTCGATGCTCGCTCATTGACGACTGTATCGAGCCCTTGGGCGCCCAATCCACGGGATGTCGGTTCGACAAGAAGCCACAATATCGGTACTCCGGCTGCCACGCCTACGATGTCTCGGCTCTGAACATCATCTTGGGTCAAATGTTTGGCTTCAATGAAGGCCGATACGTGGCCAAGGCCGAGCCGTTCTTTGTCCAAATGGGCGATGAATCCGAGGAAGAGACCGATCTGACCCTCAATACTACGTTACCTTCGCCGAAATCCGAGGAGGCTTCTCAGTTGCCCGCAGAATGGAGAACTTCCTCCACCCGATCTAGTCACTCTTTACGGAAACGAGGGCGAAAACGCCGATCCCTGAGTAACGCCAACATGGACATTTGAAGTGCCAGGATAAAGTATGTTTTTTGATCAGTATTGTCGTCATTGTCCCCCTACCCCTATCCCATTCTTTTTGGATCTTGTCAGAATGACTAACAGATGCGTCATGAAGGTGTGAAGGCATTCGCCAAAAAAATCTCCCATTGTCTCGCCTGAAAATTACGTCAGATCTGATTTTTTACGTTTATTTCCATCCGACTACCAATACTACTGCTTTTTAGGTTTTCATCTGTGCCATCATTACCACGTCCCTACTGAGAATGAATGTATTTTCTGCCATTGATTTTACATCATCTTCTCGAACATCAAACATGTGATATTTACCGAGTAAAAACTAAAAAAACTACAAGGAATTTAAATAGGATCTTTGTTCAGATTTCTTATTTATTCGCGCGTGTGGATCATTCCGTCATTCGGGAATTATCATTTGGTCGGTGGAACAAGAGATGTCACCAACAACATAAAACTTGAAACAAATCTTGGACAGAAACCAAGCAGGTCGGTTTTTTGGAGGAGAGGATGAAGATGGGAGATCTCTTCTTCACATGGGATGGCAATGGTGTGAAATATATCTAGTAACACCTGAGGCTCGTCTCAAAATATGCTCTCATTTGTTAAGAAACATGTTAATTAAAGGGATCCATAATTAACATTTTTTGTTCAAAAATGGAACAGCATCTTTTCGCCCGTCCCAAGGGAGTCTCCCGGGACGACCAATTTGGACTGTTCCTAATTTTGGCTTACTTTGTTGTGAGAGTCGCGATTTAAAAACTAAAGAGACTTGTCGTCTGAATACTGAGAGATATTGCCTCTCAGTACGTTGCGATGAAAACAGAAGAAAGGATACCGGTTAAGAACCAGTGACCGGTTTTTCGTAGGGGAAAATCTGGGTGATCTTCCCGATCCCTTTGGATCGGCCATCTCGGAAAAGCAGTCTCTGCCCTACTTTGATGTATTCCGGATGTCGAATAAACCGGAAGATCACAGAGGCTTGGTCGTTGTTTTGCAAGCCCTTGGCGGCAATAATGGCCTCCATAACGGCGGTTTGTCGCACATTACCAATGTGAACACTGGTCTGAAATCCGGGCGAAATGGCCTTAGGATGGAATAGCACCGAAATCTTGGCCTGGAAATACAGACAGGCGTGGGTTTCCGTGGCTCGAGGATCCACAAGACTCATGCCTCGGCGCAGATCCGAAAATGGAAAGTCAATGGCCAAGGCCGCCGATTGTGTGGCACGAACCAAGCGGCATCCAGCGCGGTTCCGTTTGATTGAGCTCACACTCACAGATTGGAAGTGGCCATCAGGGAAAGGTCCCAGGTTCATGGTCATGCCCTCCGTAATGATGCCTTGAGTGACCAGCCCACCAACCACTGTACCCACATGAGGCACGTCGAAGATCTCGTCAATCTGGAACTCGGGATGGTCTTGCTCCAGTTTCTCCTGCTCTTTGAGCCCGGCACCAGGTGGGAGGAGATGGAGGAACTTCTTGGCCAGGGTCAAGCCGGTCCCGGTGACGGCACTGACGCAGAAAATCGGCACCACATTCTCCTTGAGGGCGTTTCCCGCCGCTGTAATGCAATGGTCGGCTGTTTTGACGACGAGGGGCACTTTATTGGCTCCGACACTGGTGAGAAGGCTTTGGAGAGAGGCAAGAGTGGCTTGAAGTTTGGGCTTGGGAGTCATGTCCACTTTGGTAACCATCACAAAGAAGGGAACCTCCAAAGCCACGGCCATGGAAAGCAGATCCTGGGTCATCGGCACCACGCCCGCACTCGCACTTATCTAAAAACACCAAGGTGGATTGCATTTACTAAATGATGACGGACTTGACTTGCATGTGTAAGCTCGATGTTTTTAAGAAAGTCAAATTTAACAGTTGATTGAAAAGTTTCAAAATAATATCAATGGCTTCAAAAGGTAGACAAGAAGGCGTAATGTTGTTTGAGCACTCGGTTTGAAAACTACTTTTTATATCATGTTAGGTTTCAATCGAAGGTACAATTATATAAGCAGTAAAGCCAAAGCTGTTACCTATGGTTGTGCGCGCTAAAAAACATGGCATGAAATTAGTGCTGGGGCGAGTCCGGACTCGAGTCCGAATGCACTCGAGTCTTATACTCAATTTTGGAGGCATTGGCCGAACTCGAGTCTTTTAAAAAGGACTTAAAACCGGACTAGCCGGTTTGCTTAAACTGACTCTCCGGACTCGCTCTAGCACTGCAAGACATGATCGGGTATTTCTCTAGAAATTTGAAAAGGCCCCACATCGCTTTTTCGTGGGCGGTTTTTTTGGGAGCTATTAAAATAAAATAATAAAATTTGGTTTTACCAACGAATCCAAATAGTAAGCCAAGCTAGTCTGTGAATGTTGGAATGATCTGGTTCTGTCAAGTTTGACTTGAAAAATGCTACCAGATCGACAAAGTCTTCACATCCCCTAGGCATGCATTCAAATGGGATAACACAGGTGCCCAAGAAATGAGAGAGCAGGATCTCATTACTCCAACTAACCGGGATTATCTGAGGGTTGTATGTTCTAGCAAAAACGCATTTTATACTTAAACAATATACGGAAAAAATGAACAGTTTTGACACTCACCACTAACATCACATAATGAGGACAATATCCCGTCAGTCCAGATATCGTGGTTCGCAAGTACTTTTGATGTCCGGCCAAATCAATGAACGTGATGAGCTTGCTGGAGTGCTCGCAAATCTCCTCAGCCGTATTGCACTGGACATAATCAATGGCTTGTCCATCGGCATCGAATCCCAAAAGCTCATGGGAGATGGACGATGTGCGTCCAGATTGAATCTCGTGGAGATGGCGAAACATGTTCAAACGGGCCCGCCCTCGACCATTATCCAAGTGGCCTTGGGTCAACACACCCACCAGAGTGGATTTACCCACATCCGCATTGCCCAAGACACACACACGCAAGTCAATACATTGCTGATCGTCAGGAACCTGAAATTACCACCTCATGGTGAGATCATTGGCCAATTTAATCGATGGGTATTCACTAATTACGTAATTATGTGGAATACCTTTTCATAACTAATATTGACAATTGTTTATCAGATTGCCCTTTGATTCATTTTTTCAGTATTCTTGCGTACAAACACATCAAAAAGTACTATCACTCTGAATTCCACCGAACCTGACTCATTTAAAGCGACTTTAAAAACGCCAACATGTTGAATAACCAAAGGAATCTAAATATGCCCAAAATACCTCTTCTTAAACCATGTGTGATTTCTCATTTTTTGTACGAACTTTACTCCGTTTTCTTTTTGGAGCTGGGAAGTCGAAGCCAAACCCCTCTCATTCATTCTCTTGCTATCTCAAGCTAATACTCACTTTCCTGACCAACACTTCGGCCACCGTACGTAATCCATGCTCGGTCGTGGTGACCTTTTCCCGGAGCACGTTGATGGTGGCGCCCAATCGGCGAGCCATTTCCCGTAACGTGTCCAAACTCGAGGTCAGATCCTCTTCGGAGAGACCGGTCATCAGGCCATTGTCCTCGACGCCGATCTCGTAAATGGCCTCACCTGCACCAATCATTGGACAATCAATCAGAGGTTTGTCTTTCAAACATACTAGGGGAATACTACGGTATACCTGCATCATCAACATATCCCGCTTACCTTGTCCTTCGCGTAATCGCCATTTCATTTGCGTGACTAGATGTTCAAGGCGTTGCTCGGTGGGGTTGACCAGTTTGAGCTTGTACTCAATGTTGCCCTGTTGAGGCTCGGGCGGCAATGAGGTGAAATCGCCCTCGCTGTGCGACGAGTGCATGCGGGTCCGGATGCGGAACGTACCAATAGGCTGTGTCTTCAAGTGCGTTAGATCGATAGCCGTCTTGGATCGGGGCGGGAGAACCCGTCTGGATACGGGCTTGGATTGGGCCAGAAAGGCCGAGGCCGATAGGCAGCCCAAATCATCCCACGAAGCGGGTTCGTCCGACGTACCCGGATCAAAGAGGTCGAAGCCCGAAAAACCGGACATCATGGCGGGGGCGGTGAGTGATCTATCGGACAGATGAATCAGGAATGGAGTTGAGGGCCCGGACAAGTTCTAAAAAGACGGCGTTGATTACTGCCCTGTTATTACACCATAAGTCCCTGACACAAGAAAGAGCTTAGATTTCATCAGCCAGGATTGATTCAATCGATTTCAGCGCGATCGACGATTGTTTTTTCAGGTCATTTCTGATTAGTAGTCGCAAATTGTAGGGGTCGGAAAGATTAATTTAATTCGGTTGAATTTAGATTGAAGCTTCTATGACCATAGAATGATCTAAGATTTCGGGAAAACAATCTGATCAATTAAGGAGCAAATTTGCTAGTCATAATTTTTCCATTTCGTCCGGTTTTTCATGCAAGAGCAAAATTAAAAATGCTTTCAATTTCGAATAAGTTATCTCATTTTGGCCATGCCCTTTCACGAGTACATGTTTGGAACTAGTATCAAAATTTACACCACAGTAATCACTAATCAGTTTTAGCTACGAGAAGCTTGAAGGTCTGAAACTATCTTACATTGAGACATCTTGTTCAAAAGCTATTCTCAGTCACTGTCCTAAGTTACAATGCCAGGATGCCTTGAAAATATAAACTTAAACTTTGGTTATTTCTGCAGGAGCCTGCATTGTTAATCTAAAAGGCCATGGTTACACCCCAATTCACATTTTTCACCCACTAAAATACCCCAAATAGCCAAATTATGCAACAAAGAGTGACCTATTTTCAAAGTTTGCGTCCCAATTTCGGCCAAAAATGGTCACTGATTTTTCTGACCTCTAGTCATCACTTACATAAAGTCTGGGCCTATTGGGCACTGACCTCTTTTCCACAATGTTTTATTGGGGCTATGAACAATGTAAACACCTAAGTTAGGACTGTGAATGTTCATTCGACAAGGGCCGCCAGAACAATGTCGATTGATTGCACCACAGCATCTGGGAGTGACTCATGGTCTTGGTCATCAAACGGCCATCCCCTCTCAGGCCTTCAACCATCAGGTTGGCGGACTGAATAGACTGACTGGACTGACTGGACTGGGACGGTTCCCGAGGTCAAATAGCAATCCCCAGCACCACACTAGGCAGGCTAATCTACTCACGGGATGGTCACAGGGACTCCGGAAATTCGACCCACTACCAAGTCCAATCCCATGAACTCTGAGAACACAAAGGCCGTTGTGGCTTGCCAATAGGTAGGTGAAGTGGAGCAATTCGTGTTTCCATGGGCCTATGACGTCTATGTGTCTATCTATCTATCCACTCTCTCGTTCTCGATCGGCTTCCAGTTGAAGCCCGCCAAGTGCACTAACAACGTCGCCTCTCTCCCCGATCTTACCATGCCCGCCTCCCTGACCGCCCGCTTGCCTACCTGCCTGACTAACTGCCTGACCAGCAACGACCCAATGGAATCCTCGTAGGGTCCTGATCTTAAGACAGACAAAGGGATGAACAGCTGTTCCAACTGAGCGTTGCAACAATCCAGGACAGACTAATCCATTGACTAATCCAGCTATACGGGCCTGCTGCCTAACTGGGCCTGATTCTAGTTTCAGGTGAGAGATAGAATAATAGGCAGAGGGATGCCCAATGCCCAAGGAATGTTGGTGGATTGTCAACAATACGTCGTATCGAAGCAATCATGGCAGACGAGAGCAGCAAAAAAGCGCAAAAGTAGCAGAAAAACGCCATAGGGATTGACAAAAATGGCGATAGAATCAGATTCACCCTATTCTCAGCTATTATTTACGTGGTAATAAAAGCATTAATCTTCTATCTAACATTGAGTCCTGCTTTGTGGCTGTTTTTTTTAATTCATGTTGTTTACTAATGCCCACCACAGCTTTGTGCCAAAACACTAGAATTTTTTCACACTTAGTAAGTTTTCTTTTGGCCTGACTTAATAGCCATAAACTAGCTTGTGAAAATGACGCCATTCTCAATTATTTCGCTCTAACCTAAGTTATCAAAAGCGCAAAATCCATCTCAAAGCCCAAGAAGTGGCGCTACTGTCAAGGAAGTGTCATCGTTTGGCGGGCGCGCTGTCCACTCCTTCCTCTCCATCTTGGAAATGAAATGTCAAAAGTCAATCCATGCTCCCTTACCAGAACAAAGACCGTCATAAACGGAGCTGATGTGAGGGCTAGCTGACCTGTGGAACCACGATTAGTGCCGTCATCAACCCTGGTGAGCACGGGGCCACGGGCTTCTTAGTGCGGGTCGATCTGTCTGACAGCTGACAGTAGCGATTATTGGGTTGTTTCGGATGACTCGAGAAAATTCAGCCCCCGCTGTACTTCCAGGAGCCGCGC
>NC_081450.1:11453537-11453650 GCF_007210705.1 Tigriopus californicus | reverse complement strand
TCTTATCTCTCAAGTCTTTTTTATTGGCTTGCTTTGTCAGGTCTGCTTTTCTTTTAGGACATAAAATTGGTCTTGTTCTAAAAGCGTGCCGACAGTATGCAAGTCACCTGCCC
>NC_081450.1:11439377-11453501 GCF_007210705.1 Tigriopus californicus | reverse complement strand
ACAAGATCAGTCTTATCTCTCAAGTCTTTTTTATTGGCTTGCTTTGTCAGGTCTGCTTTTCTTTTAGGACATAAAATTGGTCTTGTTCTAAAAGCGTGCCGACAGTATGCAAGTCACCTGCCCTGAGCTTGAACAATATATTTTTGAGGTTAAAAATGGATCTGAGTATGACCTAAAGCATCAAGCAATAGTAAAGTTTGGCAGTACTGGTTTGGATTAGGGCCCTGTTTGAATGTTTGCGTCGCAAACAGATTAATCCCATAAGCTGCCCATGTCAGCCACTAGCCAGGTCCAAATTATCCGAGTCACTGTAAGAAATGTAAATTAGTGAGTTCACGTCATAACATGGATGGCAAAAAAGGAGTCCAAAATTAAAATAATTTCCACCGTCAATGCCATCTCTATTTCTTTATTTTGCCAAAGAAACAGGACTTGCCAGTCACAGAGAATGAGAGTCCAGTTGCATGAAAATGACTCGTTTCTGAGAGTTTTGGCCAAATTAGGCCATGACTTGAGTCTGACAGTCATCTATCTACATAACTTTTCACAGCTCTATCCTCCATTGTTAAGTCCGAGGTTGAGCGATATCTGGAACGATCCCGACGAATATTCCCTGTTTCAGAGTGACCATACATACATCTTAAGCTACTTATAAGGTTGAAACTTTTAGGTCGGGAATTGGGCATGGCTGAAATTGCCGGTGTCAATGCCCAGTGGTCACACACCATATAGAGTCGTTATATTATCTGTGCCAATGTTTCTTCACCTCATCAAGTGTTATCTAACGATTTTCATTAAAATATGTGTAATGGCACTCTTGGCCATGGCATGGCGTCAAAATTTATGAAACTAGGCGTAAGCACACATTAGATAATGGAAAAGAATTGACAATGCTTTTCATATTATGCCTTCACGCCATATTTTCCTTTTCCAAAATTACCTCGGGCTCGAGATCAAGTTTGAGCTTTGTTTTCCAAACCGACACGCTGATTTGGCGCCAGCTGTTTTTGTGTTGTTTTGGACGGACAATCTTTAGGGCTCGGAGCATTATTTGATTTATTTCAAATTGGGTTTGAGTGAAATCATTTACTTTCACCACAACCTCCTAGAAGGTCATTTTTGGGCCAGTACAAATATGCAGTTTAAAGCAACTACTACCCCTGTCCCCGAAATTAGCTTAATAGTCATTTCATAAGTTCTCTGACAGCAATAAAATTGATTGGGCTAACCAATCATCTAGTTCATATGCTCTTGATTACAACTTGATGACGTTTCAAAAAATATGAACGCGAGCTGCATAACCTTAAGTCAAAGAGTCCGCTTTAAAGTTTCATTTTTTATTACTTAGAGGCAAAATGGTAATTTGTTTTTCATCATCCAGAGATCAAAATCCTGGTGAAAACAAAAATGGAGCCAAAAAAGAAGTAAAACGTCTATCGAATGACAACTTTTTCTCCATAGGTTACTAATGTATTGCTTTTCCGTTCAGTTCACTGTAAAAAGTCTAAAAAGCAACCTATTGGGACATGGCAGTAGCAGCTGATGTCAGCACAAATTTCGGGAGGTAACTGGGTCACTTTTCAATACAGAAGAGGTAACTAAAACCCAAGATACAAGTATCAATATTAGACAAAAAGGGTTTGAAAGTTTCGAAAAGTCTTTCGTAAAAATAGAAAATTCTAAAATATGAAACGTATGTCCAAAAACAACTTTATTCTGCTGGAAAGTAGTTTCATGCATGTTAATGAGTAAAACTGTGACAGTTTATTTACTGCACTCCCGTAACCAGTAAAACAACTGAAACTATTATTTAATCCTTTAGCAATAAACCATTAAGCCCACAAACTACGAGCTAGTGAGCTCTTAATGTCCCAATAAGCATATGATTTGAACAAAAATACCCTATTTTTCCGAGCCCTGCCATTTGCCACCAGTTTCTGGTTCTTCCCAGAGATTGACCGCTGGTTCCTTGGCTCGATCATCATGTCGGGGTTGTTGACCACGGTGGAGGATCTGTTCCAGACCCGAGACTTGTACCAAGTGTTAGGCCTAACCTCCGAGGCCAGTCCGGCTCAGCTCAAGAAAGGCTATCATAAACGATCGTTAACAGAACATCCCGACCGAAATCCCCACGGCGATCAGAAACGGGCCACCGCCAAATTTCAGGTTAGTCGGTTGTTCAGTCGGTCTGACCTTCCATGATTGAACTGTTCAGGGGTACTTGGGCAAGGATACTTCAATTTGGAAGGTTGATTGATTCAGTTTGAGTTTTGAGTTTCAGTAAGAAAATGCCAACGCTCAAGAGAATGTCACCCAAAAATAGGGCCAATCTTTGGACGCATGTAAAGATTGATGAACTCTCGTGACCAAAAACATGCATTGATCAAGTGATGAAGTGACTGTCTTCATTTTCCATTATGAGCTAATGGAGTTTCGTAGAGGAGAGTAACCATTTCTCATGATTTGCTCAGATTAGACAACGACCCTTCTGAAATTAAAGTTCATGTACAAGCCTATTTTTCCTAAAAGCATTTTAAACACTGTGGTCGAGCTTTAAAAATGCCTAAAAATTGTTCAGAAAATGTCAGTTGAACAAACCAAGGAATGCATGAGTTCTATATGAGAAAATCTATTTCAGATCCACACGGTTTAGTGGAAAGAATGTTAAATAGATTGATAAATATGGAAGTATAGAATAATGGAATGCTTAAATTTGAATTTACAGACCCTAAGTGCCGTGTACGCGATTTTATCGGATCCAGATGCACGTGCTTTGTACGATGAAACGGGAGAGATCCATGAAGAACTGGAAAGTACACTCAACCCCCCGGACAAGGATTGGAATCAGTATTGGCGACTTCTATTCAAAGTAAGTCTTACTAATAGTGGTTAAAATCATGGCCGCATTTATGATCAATACCATTGTACTCAGAAAATCACCGTGACGGATATTGCCGAATTCGAAGCCAAGTATAAAGAATCCGAGGAAGAGCTGGCCGATCTCAAAGCGGCTTATCTGGAAGGCCAGGGCGACATGAATTTCATCCTGGATAATGTCCTTTGCTGCAATTTGGATGATGAAGCCCGATTTACCAGTATTCTCCAAGATCTCATCAGTCAGCAAGAACTTCCGGATTATAAGAAGTTCTCGCGGGAATCGACCCAGAAGAAGAAACAACGAAAACGACGCTTGGATGGGGAAAAGGTGGAGGCTGAGGCCTACGCTCAAGAACTAGGCCTAGGGGATGGTCAAGATGCCTTAAAGAACTTAATCATGAAGCGTCAAGCCCAACGAGAGAAGGATTCGGATTCATTCCTAGATCAATTAGCCGCCAAATACGCCCAACCTAAAGCCAAGGCTAAAGGCAAAAAGAAATGAGCTTGAGGATCGACAAATTCTCGTTTCATTGCAAAAAAGTATTTTCGCCTGGTTTTAAGCGATGTGATACCTTCTGATACAAATCTCAAATAGACAAGTGTACTGCAGAGGCCAAGGACGTGTGTTGGACTACTTGTAGCTTTTGCAATTGAGGTCAGACATCCCGAAGGGAATTTAGGCTAACTCGCAATTCTAAACGACTTATCCAAACTTGATTAGTGGGTGAAGCACGTGACGATGACCACGTTCAAGCGTTAAATGATTTGATTTTGAAGTTTGAGTCGACACATTTAATGCCTGGCGCCAAAACGCTTGGGGCAAATTGAGCCGGTACTTGCAACGCAAGTCAAGCGTTCCACCCTCAAACTAAGGCTATACAATGAAATTAAAGTAGTTTGATGGTCTGTCTGAAAGGAATTTGATGATTGCTTTCTTTAAAGGTCAATGTCATGCCGCTAGTGATATGAACAGGTGCAATTGTAATGGACAAAAACGTGCAAACTTAAACTTGCAGTCTTTTATCATCTTTGGTTCTCATCCTGAGTGCATTTTTTACATCATCACCGATGTTTTGTTAGGTTTCTAGCTTCATGTACATGTAGGACGTGTAGATTTTAGTGGGTATGATTATCTTCCGAAACTTTGATCTTTTATGTCTTACGGACAATGGTTAAGTTTCGGCCCGTTAAGTCATTGCGATAATGAAATTAAGTGTAACATTGAAGCTATTAGAAGCTGGGTGTTGTGGAGCTTGACCAAGATTTGCTTTATTCCTCGAGGGATCGGACAGAGACGAGCCATCCTATCGAGCTTTTTGTCATTAGCTTTCACGTATTTTATCGTATGTCCATTGCCAGGGAAGGATATCGATTTCTTCTATATTAGATCATATTGAGACCTAAGGTGTACCGCGATTGCAAAACTTTAGACATAGAGTTGCTCCGGAAGAATAATTAGGAATGTGTCCAAATCACGATTAATTTATTGGTTACTGTGGCTTTAACTTTAAAAAGCCCCTTAAATGTTGTAACCAATCAGTTTTCGAATGCTACGCATAACTAGAGAGCGGATTTGAAATTGTTATTCCGAGGCATGAAATGACATTTTTATGTGATCAATATTGAATATGGGATATCCATCATCAGATGGCAGGACGAGCCACAAAAAAAACTGATGGAATTATTATTATAACACAGGTCTGGTTGACACTAGGTTTACCATTTCTTCACCGCTACTGGGAATAGAATTTCCTTCAGTGAAAGTATAAGACTCTATATCTTATTTAATTTTATATTTATATCATTTCTGATACATCATTGCATCGTCAAAGATTTGGCGAATCTGGTCAGGCCTTGAACATAAGTGCTTTATTTGGTGACTTTGGTTGTATGAAAGTGCAATAGCTATTTCAAAAAAAAAACTTAAGCAAAAACTTTTTTTTTGAAATGGCCCTCTTTCTTCGGGTTAATTATTTGAGTCTTTTAGCTTGACTTCCTAGTTCACGTTTCATGTGAAAGACAATATAACGTGCACCTTTGTTGGGGCAAGGATTGTGCTGTCATTGTATAGTGTAAAAATGAATAGAGTAAGGCGTTCAAAAGCACAATCCTTTGTAGTCATTGGTCAATGTACAGTCGAACTTCGATTTAACGATATTTTTGCTCCTCACCAAATACTGCAGTTACTTCATAACAAGTCTTGACTTAACGATATGTTCTCCGCTAACTGACAATATCGTTAAATCGAAGTTCGACTGTGTTTGCATGTTGCAAAATTCCTAAATATTTGATGAATCATATTGCATTGTACTGTGGTATGGTAATATTTGAAAGGATGCGTTTAAATTTGCCTATGATAGAGTCAATCACGCACCCTCTCTGGGTTGGTTGTCTCCTAGCAAACAGCTGTTCTTTCACCGCAAACTCACTCCTTCCTTGAACACATTCACAAGGCCCTTTGGACCAAAGAGTACTCTGCACTCGTACAGTACTTGCATTATTAGGCCTTGAATCAGAGTTGCAGTTGTCAGAGTGATGATGATGATGATGCTTGTCCATGGCTGAGAAGTGAGAGTTGGGAATACAAATACAAACAATACACTTCGGAATTCTGACGTAGGGCTATCAGTTCAATTCAGTTGATTAACATATATTGTGATCATCATTTTCCCGAACTATAAGCAAGTAAGTAGTGCATGATCAAATGTTAGGTTATGTTTCTTTCAAATTCATTTTGGGCCATTTGGGATGGCTAATCCGTCGATGATACATAGATATCAAAAGCGTAATGAAATCAGATGTGAATTTCTTTTATCACTTTTTTAAAAATAAAATGCCTTTTTCTGTGTCGAATATTTGTGTATCGTACGTACGAAAATATTGGGTCTCCACTCGTTTTTGAAGAAAAAACTCGTTTGAAAAAGGTTTTAGTATCAAATTTTATTAGCATTCCTGGTTTGGAAAAGCTCAAGTCCAGTACCATTATTGCGACTTTATTTAGAATCGAACTCGGAAGACTTTATGAATGTATAGTGCCGTCAGAGACTTTGAAATATCCAAAATATATTTTAATGACTCATCTGAACTAAGTCTTAAATGTTCCTACGAATGGCTCTGGTTGTGAAAGCGTGTCTCCAATTATTAAAAAGGCTTAACTTACCTCATAAATTTTCTTTCGATGCTACATCGTACAATCAGTGCTCAATTTGATATTTTTTTACAAAGATTCGTTCACAAGGTGAGATCGAGAATCAGTCATGGAAAAGGTAATTTTCACGAGACGCGTAGATCCCAATTGTGAGTCTTATTCCCGTAGATGGAGCTCGAGTCATTCTTTAAAATTCATTTTATCCCAATTCGAATTGCGAAGCCCGAGTTTTTGTTTGAGGAACGATTCTAATATCATTTCTAAAGCAGTTATAAATGTGAATGTAAGACATTTTGTGACGTTTTTTTGTGACGATTGCTCTAATATTTTCACTGCCTTTTTGTGACAATTGCATTAATATTTATTGCTTTCCCATGTTCAAATTGCCTACAAAAATTGAAAAATCTGACGGAAAGACACTTGGTAAATTGAACGACAGCATCTGTTGTTCGTCTTCCACAGCCTTGGATCCTCGAGAAATAAGTAATTTTTCATTTCATTTCGAGACGTCTGTGAACATGAGTATGAAATTTATTGGACCTTTGACTTAATTGCGTCAAACCGGTTGTGCCATTGAGTGGGAAATTCGTTTCAACTGCTACAAAATCATCTCCTTTCGTCCTTCTCGTTTCTCTCAAGCGCCAAACTTGTTCAGAGTTGTCCGAGTCCTTGGATTGAAGGGTCCACTGAATCCGATTTTCCTCCATACACACTTGCAAAAATCAGGTCCAACACTCTGTGGTTCAGCCCGAAAAGATCTCCATTGCTCAAGATGGTTTATGATCACTGCATCAAGGGTGACAAAACGCCTCATCATCCCGAAAAAAGGCAGTATATCGAGGTTTGGTTAAAGATTGATCGAGCGTCCAAAATTTGGACAGCTATTAACCACGTTAGTGCTTCGTTTCAGTATCAAATGGGGAACTTGCCGCTCATCTTGAGTGTTCCTCATGGAGGCATGATGCCTCATCCTGACATTCCGGATCGAACGTCCAATAATCTAATGGCCGAGCACCCGACGCCAAATGCACACAAGAATGTCAAAGTGGTCAATCTGGCCGACCTTTTCACAATCGAGATGGCCATCATCATTGCCGATACGATTGAAGAGATCGTTGGGAAACGACCTCATCTCATCATTTGTCATCTCAGAAGGTCAGAGAGCAAAGAAATATGATTAAGGTCTTGTGTGAGATTCATATATGTCTCCTGAGACAAACCATGTGAAGACAGCTTTTTGTCTTGGAAATTCGAATGAAAATACGTTGAGCGTTTGAGTATTTCTTGCTTCCGGTAAAATTTGCAAGTAAGCATTTGTCACGATGATTGATTATTACACAAATATTACTCGTAAAAAAAGGTAATGGCGTTACTCGTCACAATTACTTTTACAAATATTTTAGATGACCAATATTTTATGGTTCACCCCATCCAGACCATTCTTCTCAAAAGAAATGGAGTTTTTCGACTCCAATAGTCCTTATGCGTCACATTTTGAAGATTTCTTGTCAATATTTATCAATAATCAATAACGAGCCTTGGCATTTAATCTTGGCATAATTGTTGAAAATGTATGGCATCATAATACTTTGAGGAGTCAAGATTGTGACCCTGGATGGGATAATGATTGTTAAAGGTTTGAAACAATCTCGCAAAATTCATGATGGAGAACAGTATTAGACATTGAGGTAAAGCTTCTCTGTAAGAAGTCCATCCCTTAAGTGAAGTGAAGTGAAGATGCTTTGGAAATTTGAAGCATCATATTCAAGCCCAGGAGACATTTTCCTTTCTTGACAATTGCACTGAATCCGCTCTTCAGTGCAACGGAATTAGAATAAGAAGATGTAAACACTAAAGTAGCAAATGCAACAAGATTCAAAACCAATAACACCTTCAGAGCGATTAAGAGCAAACACAATTTTCAACCCTGACTTTCTTTGATCGAAATATGCTAGATGAAATTAGTAAAAATGGCAATTTCTGTTGAGCTTTAAGTTGCTTCAGCTGTCACGAGATAAACGAAGAATTAAAGACCAAGCTGGAAGCTGAAAAAGGAACGAGTAACGAGTAGTTCTTGTAGATTTAGGCCCGTTACAATCCCATCAGAGCCAAATTCTCATTTTTTTCATTTTTAGCCATTTTCTACTTTTTGAATCTTTTTGAACTTTTTTCTATTATCCTCTGGGTCCTTTTTCACTATGTTCTAAACTTGTTCCTTTTTTGGTACCTTTTTATTTGCATCTGTGTATCATAATCAGATCAAGGATTAAATCCCCACCCCGAACCTTTTAGCAATTTCTTTTTGGTTTGGTTTTTCATGGGCTTTTCTAACCGCTACAGGGAATGTAATCCCCAGGACTATTAAAATGAAAGGTTATAATTCCTCTAGTTGGCAGACCGAGTTAGTTATTGAACGTAAGGTTGATCAGAACTGCTATCAAAAAAAAATGTCCAATTAAAATGCAAGATTGTGATTTGTCTAGTTGTTGCCACTTAAGCTTTATACTATATTTTGTCTAAGAACGAATTGAATAAATCAAATTCAACTCCCTTTTCGGGCTTGGGGCTTGGGAAAATGTGCAAAAAACAGAGTTGCACTTGAGCTACCTCTGCCATCATGAATTTGATCCGACCCAAATTTATTTTTTTGAGCAAAAGCACCCTTCGCACCAAAACAACAGGATCCAGAAGAGAGTCATTGAGGAATGATCTTTAAATGTTAGGTGATCAAATTTTTTACTTACCGCGGGCAGATGAAATAGTGTCACAGGTCCGTTCGGACACTCTTAGGCGGCTTGGGCTATCTTGGGCCGTTACGTGTATTTTTTCCTTTTTAAGCATGACCAAGGCCTTAATCATGAATGTCATAGTTTTGAATCAAAGAATAAACTCTTTGGCACACCTTTCATTAAAAAAAATTGATTACTCACGCATGAGCCAAATATGTGCTTTTCAAATTTATGTCGTTAAATCTACTGGCCGGCTCCTCTGTGCTCGTATTACCGCAGCGGCAAAGGCAAACTCACTCTGATAATTAGTTCCGTCGATTTAACACGTTTATCGTACTTAGAGGGCAAGCCCTCTAATCGTACTTGACGCTCATAATTTTTTCAAGCAAGTAATGAATACTTTTTGGGATGTAGTCGATGTAGTTTATATCGACTTTGCCAAGGCCTTTGACAAGGTAGATCATGGCCTTTTAGTTAACAGGCTCCATGAGATTGGGATCCAAGGCAAGGTTCTAAATTGGCTAGGATGTTTCGTTTATGGTAGGAAACAATTAGTTAGAGTTGAGGGATCCCTTAGTGACATACATGATGTCTAGTCGGGCGTCCCTCAGGGCTCCATTTTGGGTCCTCTCCTTTTCATCATCTTAATTGCTCCGCTTCAGAAGCTTGGTAGTAGTAATGTCTGTATCTCTTCTTATGCTGATGATACAAAATTGGTATTTGGTAGGATTGGTCAGAATTCCAGTTGTATGTTAGAGATCCTAGACCAGATCTACTCTCTTGGGTTGCTGCGAGTAACATGGCACTGAATGGAATGAAATTCCGCTCAATGACCTTTGGGTCGACGCCATTAGGGACTCCACTATTAGATGATGAACGTAAGGACATTGAGCAGGTCTCATCCATAAAAGATTTATGTGTACCCCTCCAAGATAAACATGTGGTTGGATATATCGCACGTTTAAGTCCAGAGATGGTGTCACGATGCTAACTCTGTACAAGTCGATTGTTCAGCCGCATCTTAAATATGCTTCACCTATTTGGGCTCCAGTTAGTTCAGCAGGTTTGCAAAAGCTCGAGCACGTCCAAAGATGTTTTACTAGGAACATTGAAGATATGAGAGAGCTCTCGTATTGGGAGAGGTTAGAACGGTTGGGATTGTACAGTACTCAGAGAAGGTACGAAAGGTATCTGATATTGTACGTTTTCAAAAGTATTGATGAGCTTTGTCCCAACCCAGGATAAAGGGTCAATTGTAGTGACCGTAGAGGCTTCACGTGCGTTTTGAGAGCACCTTCAAGCCCTCGAGAGTCCAGGCTAGTTCGAAGAATGAAGTCCACATCTCTTCTTTCTCGGGCTCCTTCATTGTTCAATTTGCTGCCCTCAAATATTCGTAGGTCTTATGTAGGCGTTGTTCCAGTAGCAAGATTTAAGTCAGATTTGGACAAGTTTTTGACGAAAATTCCGGATCAACCTTATATTCAAGGATTAGCCAGATCAGCCAACTCCAATTCGTTGGTCAATCAAATAATACCCATATATAAATAAAAGTCAAGTAAAATGAATAATCTTCTCGTTTTGAACTGCTGGGATTCCAATCCCGGTAGCGGTAAGGAAGTCTACAAAAAAAGAAGAAAAAAAACGAAAAACTCAACGGATGTGCTTAGTAAATGCAGTTGGGTGCCTAGGTTTTGTAACAGATGAAAATGCAAGGAGGCTAAAAGGGGCTGAAAATGACGTTTGCGCTATTGTAGCAATTTTTTTGCATTATTTTAACTTGTTTTTGCATATTTCCACCTTTTTTACACATTTTTACAATGTTCTTTTCAAGTTTTGACAACTTTATTACGTGTTTTCAAAACTTTTTTTCTCAGTTTTCACAACTTTAAAAGAATTTTTTTCGGATATAAAGGTCACTTTCTTTTTCGAGGTCTAGATATAACCCTCCCGTAAGTTGCTACGTGGTTAAAATGGTAGGGGACCTGCGACCTTGAAAGCGCTTCCTTGATTTTTGTAATTTCTTGTAACAATTAGCGAACTTGTCCCTTATGTTTTTGAGTAACTTCCGTTACGTTTTTGACCCGGCTAAATGATAACTTCTAGGGCAGTTATTCCGAAATTGTTGGGGCTTTATTCATTTTTCTAAAAGACCCATTTTATTTACATCTATGTCGTAACTCTTCCAGAACTAAAATTGACATCAACCGTGATATTGTGGCAGCTACCCACAATAACCCGTTGGCCAAGGCTTATTATCACGACTATCATTCAGCCATCCGGAGAGCCAAGGCCGTCATTGGACATCGTGGGCTTCTATTTGATATCCATGGACAAGCCCACATGCAGAATAGCACAGAGATTGGCTACCTTGTTTCCAAAGCCGCTTTGAACGATCAAAACTACGACGCGTTCGATACAAGTATTCGGGCCTTGGCCAAACATTCCGGACTCACGGCCCAAGAGCTTGTTGTGGGTCATGAAAGTTTTGGTGCATTTCTGGAAGCTGAGGGATATCGATGCGTTCCCTCTCCACGACAACCTTCCCCGGGTAAGACCTTGAGACCATAATTCAAAATTGAACAAGATATGTCATGCTAATTCTTTCAAAAGTAGAAAAAAAGATCTGGATACTGATACATGGGCTGCCAGGGGGATTGATCTTGACGGTCATCCTCCAATCATTTTTTCTTTTGTTTATATTTTACATGTAGCCATGGGTAGCAATGGTGACCTACTGGTAGAGCAACACAAAAGCCAATGAACAGGACTAACAATGACCTTTTGGCCATGGCAGAAACGTTTTTGCAATTCATTGCCTTTTTTCGTTCATTCCAAACTTTTTTTTTCAGTTTTCCTCGACTTTTTCGCGCTTGCTATTGTCTTTTTATTCTTTTTTTTGCAAATTTTCCAACTTTTTCTCATTTTTTCCAACTAATAAAAAAGTTCGGCCAACATATTTTGGTTGTTTTAAGCAACATAAAAATGACATATTTGGGCCAAAAAACAACAACATATTTTGTCGGAGCCTAGTAATCACAATCCTGTATTTTTTGAGATTGTCGTTACGACTAAAAGAATTTTTTGCCTTTTATTTCCGGCCAAAGTGATAGAAAACATTAATTTCCTTTAAACAAAGTTTCTAGGCGCAGGACCCGAAATATGATAAACTCTCATTTCTGCTCTCGACGGATCGTCAAGAAAATCATTGAATCACTGAACCTTGTAAGCAATTTCAATGTTTTTTTACTTTTTTGCCACAATCAATGAAGTTATCTCAAAATGAGTGAAAAATGCAGTTTGGGCTCCCTAGCAAAAACTGAAACTAGTTTTGCAATAGCATCTTAATAAAACAGGAAATTCCGTGGTCTCACAAGTCTCTCAACAGACTTACCTCACCCTTTCCCTCTCTCCTTCCCCCTTCCCTCTTTCCCTCCCAAAGTCCCCCCCCCCGTCTCCTCCAACCCCAACCTCAATTCCTTTAACTTCACTACTGCCCAAAATTTGTAGCCATAATCCCCTCTCTGGTCGTCATGAGCCCAACGAATCTTTTAAATATCAAATGGCGGAAATTGTTGACAAAAATGATATAAAACTTATGGCAGTCTTGACCATATCGACAAATCCTCCATCAAAAATATCGGACCAAAATACAAGTTGGGCATGTCAAGTGAAGGAAATTCAAGGAAAAAAGTGGTCTGGCTCCCTGATTTTGGGCATTTAGGGAGGGAGAACGAAGACAATCATCACAATCAACTCGGACCATCCGCCTATTCAATTTTCAATAATCTAGTGATTTTGAGTGGTCTGTGTTAAAACCCCCCACAAAATTAACATGTTTGGTGTAACATGGTGTAACATGTGAACGCATCATAAAATTGGCATAATGTCACAATGCTATTTGCTTAGACAAGCAAGTAAAATAAAACAAATGTCAAAATTCGATGCATGCACAGTGCAGTTTGGTTGGGCATGTTGTTTTTGAATTTACTCCGTGGAATAACGTCAGTTGTTCATGGACTTGTTCACTTGACAAGCCCTATTTACGCAACATGTAGTGATTCTTTGACTTTTTGATAAAGGCAAAGTCTGATATTTGTATCCTAATGAATGAGGCAATTCTATTAAAACATTTGATGCTTCTTTATAGGGATGGAAAAATACTTCCGGGGAGGTTATATCACTCGGCAACATGGATCAATGTCAGAGGGTCACGTGGACGCGATCCAACTGGAAATTCCCAAGGAGCTTCGTCAAGATGGCGGTCCTGTGGTGTTGGCTAAATTTGCAAAATCTTTGGGTTGTGCCATTGTCAAATTTTTCCAAAGACATTATGAGAGACCAGAGGACGGTCATTTATCAAGTAGTGTTTGATAAGAGAGCATTAAGATACATCTATTGTTATTCATTCACCAAGGCACCAAGTCTGGACTATTATTATTATTATTTATATTTTTGCCGACTACCTAGACGCTACTGGGATTGGAAACCCAATGTTAAAGACGAAAAATTTATTCATTTTAATTCATTTTTATTTTTATATATCATTTGATCAAGCAACGAATTAGAGTTGGTAGATCTGGCTAGTTTTTGAGTGTAGGGTTGATCAGGAATTTTAGTCAAAAACTTGTCCAAGTCTGACTTCAATCCTGCTATTGGTTTAACTCCCGCGCGTACATACTCTCTACAAATATTTCAGGGCAGGAAAAACATCTTTGAACCTTCTCGATCTTTTGCAAACATATTGAACTAATTGGAGCCCAAATGGGCAAGGCACATTCAAGATTTGGCATGCACAGAGTTGGCATCGTGACTCTGGACTTAAACATGCGATATATCCAACCACAAGTTTGAAAAACTTTGGCAACTTTCAACTGGATTTGCTTATGGAACTTTCCATTTTATTGGAGGACTACACATAAATCATTCTTTTTTTTGTGCGAACTTCCTTACCGCTACCGGGATTGGAATCTCAGCAGTTCAAGACGAGAAGATTATTTATTTTACTTGACTTTTATTTATATATGGGTATTATTTAATCGACCAACGAATTGGAGTTGGCTGATCTGGCTAATCCATGAATATAAGCTTGATCCGGAATTTTAGTCAAAAACTTGTCCAAGTCTGACTTAAATCTTGCTACTAGATCAACGCCTACATAAGCCCTACGAATATTTGAGGGCAGCAAATTGAACAATGAAGGAGCCCGAGAAAGAAGAGAGGCGGACTTCATTGTTTTAACTAGCCTGGATTCTCGAGGGCTTGAAGGTGCTCTCAAAACGCACGTTAAGCCTCTACGGTCATTACAATTGACCCTAAATCCTGGGTTGGGACAAAGCTCATGAATGCTTTTGAAAACGTACAATATCAGAT
>NC_081450.1:11391582-11438857 GCF_007210705.1 Tigriopus californicus | reverse complement strand
CAGGCCAAGGCTAAGATTATCACTCCTTGAGTCATTATCTGTTGCCAGAGAGAGTCTTCCGGGACGTCTCGGAACCTCTCCTCTTAGGTCAAAACACTGGATTGCTCCACTTGCTGTACCCATACACACAAAATCGGTGAAGATCACCCCCCCTACATCATTGTTTTCTGGCAAGATTTAGATAGTTTGGCCAGGGCATCCTGATCCCTCAATATTGCCAGGGTTCCAATATTGACGTTTGACTTTGTTGTAGAATGTTTGTAAATCACTTCATTCCCCCAGGATCTTCCTGGACAAAGGGCTAGCTGTCGAGTTGACTCTTATTGGCTTGTCAAACTCAAGATTTTCGCAGTATGATGACTAACGCCACACAAAGCCTCTAAAAGTTGTGAAGGCGAATGTACGACCCTGTACGACCCAACACCCTAAACAAGTACGAGAAGTAAATCGTCTGAACAAGGTTCCATGAGACAGATTTTAAGGCATTGCAAAATTCTTAAGTTGTACAAGTCAAAACGCTGACGTGATTCTCAGGCTGTTTCCAAATTCAAGTCAAAGCAGACGTTTGGCCTCTTTATAGCCAGCAGCAGTGCCAGATGTGGTGCTTTATCACCAAACATGATTTTAAAAGTAATTTTGGGACAAAATTTTGTGTCTGGTGATTGGTGGTTTACATAATAATAACTTGATACGGCATTCAATTTTATCAGTTATGTTAAATTCTTTCCATGAGTTTCAGACCAGCAAACCTATGCTCTCAGGTCTATCGTGATTAAGAACATGAAGAACAAAGCAAAAAATGTTTATTCATATGGCCCGTGTTCTGTGCACAATTGAGTAAATCCTCCTGATGTGATATGGATGAATTAAAGAAGTACAGGATGAATGATAATTCACGGAACGGGGTTTATTGAAATGTCTCGAGACAATGTATGTTAATGTCTTGTGAAAACGGCAAAGTTGTTGGATTGTCCAAAGTGTGTCCATTTGGGGGCCAGATTTCAACCAAATGCCAACCCAAGGCTCGCAGAGTCGTTTTGATCCCTCATAGGTAGCTTCTCCAGCCCTTCATTGCTGAAAAGCAAGGTCTCAGAAAGTTATGAAATTTAGAAACACTCTCAAGGAATCGATTCTCAGAAATTGATCGGATGTAATCGAGCAAATCCTTGGTCACAAAACACGATATTCCTTTGATTATTTTGAGAGGGGGAAGATAATCTGATTAAGAAATCTCATCCTCAAGAATCGATGTCACCAAAATGTCGGCCCCGGACGGCAAAAGACAACTGAATTTTTCCTGGACATTCCGTTGGGACGTATTTCCGGCCCAATATCAACTCTTTGCCGTTCAGACCCAGTGGTGGTCAGATGTTGCCCACATGCCACGCCTAACAGATGAGGCAGACGTAATCTGTTGTTGACAATCAGAGAAACCCATTGATGGTCAATGTGATTGCCTGACAAAAGGAGGTAAACCCTGGACATTGGTATGGGAAAATTCCTGTTGTGGTCAGATGTTGTTCAAGTGCAATAGTTTACAGAAGAAGCCACCACTGTTCACCATGAGCCCTGGAACAACCCGTCTAGCCTCCTTTAGGAATAGGTTGAAGTCAATGTAGTACAAAAAAGTTCAACAAAAACACAGTCCCATTGCGGTTCTCGAAGAGAAGAGGCATAAATTTGAGCTCTGAAATGGAGAGGTCACGAAGAAAGCCTTGCCAAGGAAATTAATTAATGTACGTCCTGAGACAAGAGAGTCACCATTGAATATTAAAAGTGAAAACAACTCCCATCTTGAAGCTCTTTGCTGTTAGTTGAATTGAGAACATTTTGTTAGAGTACTGTACGGAACAAGAGCAATGAAAGCAACAATTGGAGTCAGGACCCAGGAAGCCATGCAGAGTCAAGAGGACCTGGGGAAGTGCATTGCATACAGCCACCATAGACATGTTGAATAGTCTTAGTTATACTCTGTCAATTTGATCCTGGACCTTCAATCCAATCAAACCGACGTCATTGAATCCCCATTGGATACAACATCGCTCTCATCAAAAGTAGGATCAGACCATTTTCTGTCCATGTATGTTTTCCCTCTTCCATGGCCAAGCAATTACCCCCACTTTCATTACCCCAGCAAGACAGCTGATTGGTAGAGTGTCATTTCATTTTGGACAATTGAATAAAGTAGATCCTTAAAGATCCTTTAAAGTAAAGCCTGTTTTTGGACCAAACTAACCTTAGGTGGAGGATAAGAGAGCCTTTGAGGAGAGGGTAAAAGGGGAGAAGAGGGAGAAGGAACTCTGGCCGCCACCTGAGCATACGATCTAAAAGATGCGTGGGGCTCATGGCGACCAGAGGGGGGCTGAGATGAGACCTGCTCAATATCTTTACCTCCATTATCTACAAGTGGAGAGTCTAATGGCGTCGACCCAAAGGTCATTGAGCGGAATTTTATTTGTTTAGGGCCAAATTAACAGGTGCGGCGTAATATCTTACACACTTTTATTTCTCTTCTTCATCAAGTCAATTATCAGCAAACAGGTGCATGCCAGCAAAAGCCAATAAATATGAAAAGTGTAGCATGTTGGCCAACCTAAAATCCTTCTCAAAAATGCCACCTTCAGCAGCCATACATCTCTCCATACGGCTCCGTAATTTGCCCACAGCCGACACCAGGTTAGCGTCAGAGATCTTGGCCCACTTCCGATCAACCGAGGCCTTGAGAGACCTGAGGTTGGGGGGCCTTTGGCGCAGCCCTTGACCTCAACGCGTCCCCACGTGTTAGTCCATGTGCTCCTCCTGATACCTCTGGGTACTGTTGGACGTGTGGCAGGGGGCACCATCCTGCTTGAACAGGAATTCCTCTAGAACTCTAGAATAGACAACGGTGGAAAAAACAGTCTGCTCAGTGATGACAAATATGAAAACATTCATGTCAGTTTTTAAGGTCATTTTCATTTTATTAAATGGCAAGAGGAAATGATCCTTGCAGCCGAGCTGCCGCCGGCTTGAGCCGCGGCCTAGGCGTCCCCAGGTCCTTGCGAACATATATTTGCGGGCCTTGTAGTGGTCATCCAGGGCTGGTAGATGTTATTCAGAAGGGTGTAGATGTAGCTCGTGCTGTTCAGCCTATATCATCGAAATGCTCAATTTGACAGGCCTTGCCAAACTCATCAATAGAGCAATGGGCACTAAACTCTACGGAGTTGAAAACACACTAGAGAACTGATCTCCAGGTATGTTGGCCATAGACTCTATATTGTCTATGGCTTCCCCATTGACCTCAAAAGGCCCTACAGGGTGTTTCATCTTTCTCTTAGAGTTTGCACAAGAAAAAATGTCTTCAGATTTGACCTCACCTCCTGAACTTCTCTACTTTCCCTTTTCAACTGTTCTGTCTCAGTGGAGGCCTTAATTCTATCTTGGATCAACCCCAACTTTCCATGAAGGCTCACCACAACTACTGGATTCAAATTGCTCTGGAGCCTTTTTGCTAGTTTGCAACTCTTTTTGAATAAATTCTTCCTTTTCTTCGGAATTTTAGACAGTGTTCCGCCCTCTGGAAGACATTCAGAAATTGAGAGAGTTTTACCTAGTGCTTGGGTCAAGAGTTCCATGCTTCCATTCACCACAGGAATTCAATAAGTCACCCCTGACTGGTGGACGGGATAGCCCGTAGGGGAATCTCAAGTAAATGAAAGTCAAGTAAAAGTGTGGTCGGGCACCCTGATTTTGGGCATTTTGGGGAAGGAGAACTAAGACAAACACATAGATAACTTCATATATAGATCGATCAAGGGCGCTGCGATTGCATGTTTTCGTCTCAGCTGTCGCTGGTGGAAAAAATGTTTCATTCGTAGTCAAGCTACTTAGGACAACTACAGGGTGGATTTTATAAGGTGTTACAGAATTTGCTGTGGCAAAAGTGACTCTATGGTTGAACCATTTACTTTCAAAATTGGTGCCCCAATTGCTGACGGTATTGGCTTTGCATTGAAACCATTGCAACATTTTTTGAACAACAGCTTTCAACGTACGGAAGCCAAGGTCAGCAAGTCATTTCTAGGGACAGTACAGAGCGCATGCCAGCGGTGAGGCTGACAGTGGGTGTTTTCTGTGCATATTTTTTGTCAAGAGCAACCAATTTGACTAATCTTTTTTACACTGAAAGGGAGTTCATCGAAGAGCCTAAATCCAGAATCTAGTGTATCTAGAGCAATTTTCATAGCGGCAATAGATGCTTTTGTTTGTAACACTTTATCCTGTTCACCCTGTATGGTGCAAATTTGAATCGTTGAGGGCCCGTCCAAATTCAGAGTAGAAACCCCTAATAGACTCCCTTGTTAAGCAATTATCTCTCGTCCAGCATGCTTCATAAAACGGGTTTGAGTAAGTTGTCTGACCAAATTTTTAAGAACGAAATTTTGAAGAGGTAAAATGTGGCTCAAGTTAAAGTTTTCATCCATGTGGTTGAAACACTTAACTGAAACATAAGGAACAAGCCTGGGTTCATGCTGACCTCCAGAGGTGTCGGAATTACCTTGATTACGTAAAGGTGCAATCATGTCGCCCACATTCAAGCACATTGTTTTGGAGATTGAAACGAAATTCCAAATGCCTCATCATTGCATTGCAATTTCGGATACATTTTGTTACATTTTCGACATGCGTTGCTAAACAAGGGCAATCAATGGAGTACGTGATTTGCTCTACTAATGTCCGAATCTTTTTTTGACATTTACATGTATTATGCCCTAACAGGATGTTTTTTTATTATTCTACCACTCTTTCTACCTGTATATTTGTAAGATTCAAAAGAAATTAAGATTAAAGAGGAATAACAAACTTTTCATGATAATAATTCAACTTGCCTGAAGCAAGATTTAATGAAATATCTTTGTCCTATTTCCACCAGCGTCAGCTGACCTGAAAACATGCTCATGCGGTACAGCTCCTGTTGAACTTAAGCATTCTAGTTATGGACAAACATCACAGTCAACTCGGACCATCCGTTCATTTAATTTTCAATAATGAAGCGATTTTGAGTAAGCTGTGTTACAGAGCCCAACAAAATGAACATGTTTGGTGTAATTCGGTGAACGCACTATCAAATTGCCTCAATTCCACAATGAGATTTGCTTGGACAAGCACATAAAATAAAATAAATGTCAAAATTCAATGCATGCACAGTGCGGTTTAGCTGGGCATGTTGTCTTTGAATTTGCTCCATGGAATAACGTCAGTTGTTCATGAATCATATAACTTGACTAATTTAAGTTAATCCATGAACACATGTGGATATGTTTGAATTTATTTGCCAATCAATCTGAAATTTTAGATTCTTTCTAGACATCTTTGGGGCTTACATGATTTTTTCTCCGAGAATCTGAAACCATCATCATCCTTCATTGATAGTTTTTAGACTAAGGGCCCGGGATGTACCAACCTCACATTTCTGTTTTCGACGGATCGTCAAGAAAATAGCTGAATCACTCAACCTCGTAAACAGCCTAGAAGCTCATCATTTCTTAGCGTTGCCAGAAGGCATTTTTGAATGCCACTTTTTCAAAATTTGGCATATGTCAAGACCCCCTGGGCATTGAGGCATCTTGAACCTTTTTTTAAATTGTGTAGGCATTTTCTAAAACTTCCCAGTGCAGTAAACCCGGAATATTGGCATTATTTGAAGGCAACGCTGGGATTATGAATCTCAGAAGACCTGGCAGCAATGTCATTGATATGCTGCAATCAATGCATTTGTTTCAAAATGAGTGGAAAATATAGTAAAATAACCATCATTTTACAGGATATTGTATACTTTATGATTGACAACGAGTCAATACTTTGGTAACCTTTGTTTCAACTGAAACTACTTGGAAATGCATATTTTCACAAGTTTTTAGTGCTAACGTTAAAAACATCACTTTTTCTAAACCTACCATTTTACAATACCTACCTTTTTTAGCACAAATTAATGGGAAAAGATTAGGACGAAAAGTCGCTAGTTTTTTTAGCATACCATGAAAATAGCTCTTAGATCTTGTTATCGCTATTTGGATGCACAAAGTGTTTGTAATATCAATCTTATAGGATTTGAAAGGTCTCTCAGAAGGATTGGTGGTGCATTTATGGTGATAGAATAGATCAGCAATAAGTTGGTCAACAAAAATACATTGTTAAAGTCAGGCATCTTAGAGCGTATTCTTGTGTTTCTCTGTTTGTTTATCCAAAAGGAGAGGAGGGGGGGTTGGAGAATGAAAAGCATTGTAGGCTGCCTTCATCTTGCTTTGTATTGAAAATTTGGCCAGATTCTCTGTCAAAAGGTGACTGATTCTTCCCAGTATCGATGAAGTAAAAATTTGTTTGACCCTGAGCAAAGTCAAAACAGTAATAAAAAGGTGGTTTCGCTCAATAAAGTATGTGAAGGAGAATTTTGAAAAGTCCGGATTAGAACAAAAAACACGACTATAAAAAAACTAATTTTAGGAAAAAATCAAAATTCACTTACTTAGCCACCTTGTTAAAGCAAGACCAAATGGCGGAAATGATTGACAAAATTGTTAAAAAAACTTATGGCAGTCTTGACCATATAGGCACATCCTCCATCAAAAACATCTGACCAAAATACAAATTTTTGCAACATGTATTGATTCTTTGACTTTTTGATAAAGGCAAAGTCTGATATTTGTATCCTAATGAATGAAGCAATTCTACTAAAACATTTGATGCTTCTTTACAGGGATGGAAAAGTACTTCCGGGGAGGTTATATCACTCGGCAACATGGATCAATGTCAGAGGGTCACGTAGATGCGATCCAACTGGAAATTCCCAAGGAACTTCGTCAAGATGGCGGTCCTGTGGTGTTGGATAAATTTGCATAATTTTTGGGTTGTGCTATTGTCAAATTTTTCCAAAGACATTATGAGAGACCAGAGGATGGTCATCTATCAAGTAGTGTTTGATAAGAGAGCTTTAAAATACATCTATTGTTATTCATTCACTAAGGCTTGAAAGGACAGTTTAGAGACTGTAAAACGCTCACGTCCAAGATTCGAGTCGTCTGCTTTTATCTAACTGAAACCGGTCTCGTAAAGCTTTGTCAGCTGGAGTACGTTGTGCGAACCTTCCAAGTGACCATGGAAACTCTGCCACTGATTTGTGGCTAAATGTTAAATAGGTGTTTTTTTGGTGCAGTGATTTCATGTCAGGAGTAACACAAGCACAATGCAAGTGTTTTTCAACACGTTTACCGTTAAATACATCACGAGATGCAGAGAAGGGACAAGCATGTGATATAACTGTCGATTGGAAAGGATTTAGAACGCACACTTGCTTAAGTATACAAATATTCATATTAAATGATACACCGCCGCCTGCTCTAGTTTCAGTACCTGCACTTTATATACCTGTCAGTGTTTGGTATACTCATAGATAATTGTCCAGCTGAGGCGAAATCAGTCACAAACAAACAAAATAAGTAGATCTTGAGATAAAACAAGAGGGCAGTCGCAGCATCAGCTCTTTCTTACAATGAAAAACTTTTTATACCTCCTACTGGTGGCCATGTTCTCGAGATCTGGCTCGTCGTGCCAATCCCGACGGGATGATCCATCGAAAGCACTGAATTTGGTGGAAGTAAGTAATAACTTGATAGGCTGATGGCTTTTCATTTTCGTTTGGACTTAATCGATCAATTGGTCAGTTTCATAGTGGGACGTTGCCAATCATTCTCACTGTTCCACATGGTGGCGAAATTCGGCACCCTGACATTTTGAACCGGATGAATGGTTGCCGGGGAACAGATGGAACGTGCCAGTTCCTTAAAGATCCCTCATGCGCTTCAACGACTGAGTGCAAAGTGGTCAACTTCCAAGATATGAGCACAATTGATATCGCTTGGACGGTGGCCAATCAAATTGAGGACACATTGGGTGGCAGACCTTTTATGGTAATTTCCCACCTTCATAGGTAAAATATGTTTGCCAAATCTTGAAAGTTGCGGAAGATGTTAAAAAGGGTTGAAAGTTGAAATTTTGTAGAAGAAGCTTGAATATTTAAGCAGACCAATGTATACGTTTCAAACGAGCAATGGCGATGAAAAAAAAGTCTCGTGTTTGCCACACATTGTCCCAACGACAGGCTCAAATAAAGGGTTCTTCAAAAGAAACTGAAAATCAAACGATGTGCGTATTTTTGATATGTTGAGGTTTATAGAAGCATGAGGAGGAGGGATAAATCCATTAGCAATAAATGAATAAATGTAGTAGGCTTCCATTAGCAAAACTGTCCGTAGAATTTGATCATAGCCTGACGTGTCTTGAAATCAAAATTCAAGAGTCACAAACACTTTTTCTTTGGAAAATCATCCTCAATGCCACAGGTCTTGATTGGCATTAATTTGATAACAATGGGCGTTTATTATCATGTTGGATGATTGTCCAATTATGTGATGTTAAGTTCAAGTTGATTTGGCTTTATAATCAACCAACTCAAACTCGTTGGTAAACCAAGTACAATTTGAAGATCAAAAGTTACAAAATATAGCCATTCATTTAAATAGTTTTTGGAATTACATACCCTGCAGTGGTTACAAATGCCCGTAAAAAACAAACCCAAAGATGGTATAAGAGACACAATCATTTTAGAGGCTTTCATTGCAAGAAGTTTCTCACTGGATATACGTATGTGTATACAGTACAAATATTTTCACACTTGGTGGTTTTATATGTTGCATTTCTTTTGAAACACCCTATGGTTTACAGAATAGTTAGTGCCTTCTAAAATAGGAAGCATGAATGTCTACATAGTCTATTTCAAGACATAAATTGATTTGGGGGCATATAAAATGATTTATTATGAATGTATTTTTTTGTTTTGGCTCTCGTTTCTTGATTGTGTTTAGTTTTTTTACAAGCCATTATTTCTTTCACTTCAAGTTATTACTAATAACATTGGTTTCCTTGTGCTCTTTTTGCCAAAAATTAGAATGAAACTGGATCCCAATCGAGAATTGGACGAGGCCGCTCAAGGAGATGAGATCGCCACCACTGCCTACCTCGATTTCCACAACTTGATCAATGACACCAGGGCCTCCATTGGAACCGGCATTCTTTTCGACCTTCATGGTCAAGGTCACAAACAGAACAGCACCGAGGTTGGTTACCGGATATCTACATCAGAATTAAATGCCGGGATCGTGGCAGCAGAAAACTCTAGCATTCGAGCGTTGGCGGAGAGACTTAATTTGCCTGGAAACGAATTGATCCAAGGTGCACAGAGCTTTGGTGCTTTATTAGAGGGTCAAGGGTTTCGGGCTCTCCCGTCTCCCCGACAACCTATCCCAGGTGAGCCAGATTCCTACCAGGATTGCAATTACTATCAAAGAAACCCCACTTACTCAGTTGCTTGCATTCTTTAATTTGGTCTAGGCGAGGATAAATACTACAGAGGCGGATATATTACCAATGTCCATGGATCCTTGAATGGAGGTCAGGTGGATGCAATTCAATTGGAAATGCCATCTGAATGGCGTTATGAAGGAACCTTGGACCAACGTAATGTGTTTGCGAAAGCAGTGGGTGAGGCCATTGCTGAATACTATGAGCTCCACTACCTTTGATTGAGGCAATATGAATTGTCGTTCTTAAATTCCACCGGAGTGTCTACACTTCAAAGAATGCAAGTTAATAAAGTTGTTTTTATGATGCTTTATGTTTTTGCCATTCAAGTGTAATAAACGTTGTCATAAATTACTTCGAAATGTGATACCGACAAGACGTTTCAAGTTATGAAGTTGCAAAATGGATCCACCATCTCAATGCCATCTAGTCATTTCTTTTGTTATAATTTTTTTTTCGCTTGCTTGGAATCCATTCGAGGATCCAAGAGATGAGCATCCTCATATGGCTCCAAATATGAGCTTGAGTTTGTTCATGAACCAACTCGACGATTCCGATTTGACCCTTTTTGAGCGAAGTCAAAAATTTAAGAATTCCAACATGGATCGAGGATATTGGGAAAACCAGGAAGAAGGCCACCAAATTGGTAGGAACACAACTCTTAGTATTCTTCATGCGAGTGAATGCAATTATAGCCTTGACAAGTTCCCAAGGCATGGAACTCCGGAATATGATCGTGGAAAAGACCAGGGAGATCTTGTCCGTGGGAAGCATTGCTTTGAGTGAGGAGGTGGCTCTGAGCTTCGTCACTTCCATTTTCAATAACACCCTTAATGTGGAACACGCTGGAGAAAAAAAGGACCTGACGAATTCTCCACTACTCATTGACATAGGCTGCAATGGAGCCCTGCCGCTCTAATGTCGACCGGGGGAGAAATATCGCTCGATTTCGGGGATTAGTAACAACCTTCGCTATCGTTTATGGGGCACTGCAAGTCATCAGTTCAAGCGGTTGATTCCACCACATTATGCAGATGGTAGAGGTAAAGTTGATTATTATATCAAATTTGTACATTAGGGGATGTTTGGTCTGGATTTTAAGGTTGGGATGCCCATTGATTTTTTTATTGTCGAAAGAGGTCAGAGTAATGTACCAAGGCATTAGTTACCAGCCCCCCCAAAAATATATAGTTGAGTTCGTTTTATATTCGGACAGATGTTGATAATTATATTGCGACTGGAGTTACGCTTTCTGCATTATGCAATTAAATAGAATTCCTCACATTTCACCAATAGATGAGGTCTTTACAGACCGAAGCATTGTCGTGAGCAGGGCGTTAATAACGTAGTTATCGCTCGGGAGATGTGCGAAACAATGAGATGACTACCCTGTCTTCAATGCATACTATTTGGGTTCGGGAACACAATCGAATTGCTAAGACATTGACATCTTCAGCGATGAAGTCAAGGGATAATCAGAGTGACAATCACATGTTGAGGCTCGACGTATCTTCATAGCTGAAATGCAGAATGTGGTCATCCAAGAATGGCTCCTTATGATCTTGGCTGATATTTTCCACCTTTAATGCTTGAGCACGATTGCGTTCCCAATTCATGATTTTCAGGACCTTACTTCTTGGACCAAAACAACCTTACGTTTTCCCCCGGACCAATTCACAACTTACGATGATTCCATTCAGGCCAACATCTTCAATGAAGTTGCCACGGCTGCTTTTTCCATAATCACAAACAAGATCCATTTGTTCAAGCCTCAAGATCTAGACGAGGCTATTGGATTTTTTGCACCTTCAAAGGCTTCTTCAATGAGCACCTCTATGATGGTCGAAGTGGTGAACGCATGGCACAACTCTTGACTGGAATCCAAATGTTCCCAGCCGAATCAATGGAACCCTTTTGTGTGGAAGATGTGCAAAAGTACTTGAAGGTCATCGAATCGGGTCAGAGACAAGATCTCATTGCCAGGAACATTCAACGAGGACCCGACCATGGGATACCTCCCTACAGTGAGTTAGTTTCGAGTTCTTTTTGGCCTTGCAAGGACTTGCTCGTGGAACAAAGCACTAAATGAGACCCCAGGAGACCTCTGGCGAAAGTTGGGAATAGTTTATACTCATCCGGCAGATATTGACCTTTTCACGGGTGGCTTGTCCGAGGCTCCGAGCCGTGGCAGCGTTTTTGGAGAGACTTCCTCCGGTGTGACGGCGAGTCAGATGCGAGATTTAATCTCTGGAACAGGTTTTCTTCACCCATGGTCCTGGTACCAATGAGAATACCTTCGATAGGTATCAGATACGGAATATGACTCGACGCTTTGGAGATTTCCTATGCGACAACATTGACGTTTTGAAAGAAATCAGAGAAAATGTATTTGAACTAGATTCTTTGATTAACTCTTGCGACCAAAAACACTTGCTGGATCTTAAGATTTTCCTCAAATGATGAAAATTAGACTTTGCCGTCCGTTCGATGTACAAATGCAATGAATATTGAATTGTTGAGGTGTATGGGTGAATGAGATTGGTGTTCCACAAAATGAATGGGGTTAGAGTTTTTTGGAACAGTTTATATATTTCTGTGACAGAAGGTACACAACATTGACAATTCAGACAAAACAATCATGGATTTCCATGTTCTCTGGAGATTGCAGGGGAAAAGTTGGCCAATTAGGATTAACATCACAGTCATTTGGGTACAAAAATGAAACTGGAACAATATCATAAAAGTTGTGGATCGAAGAAGAAAACGAAAAATCATCTGGGTTGCATCCTGTGAATTGCTAAAAAATTGAAAGCAACGTTTGATGTTTTCTTTTGATGAGAACGACCATAGAATTGAATACAGAGCCAACAACAACCAATTTGGTGATGGATGAATGGGTGGGTTTGAGGGTTTCTTTGCTTTGCAAACAATCAACCAGCTTCTTCGGAGAATTGTAATGTCACAATGGTTCAATAAATCCATCCATCTATCAATCAATCAATCAATACCCTCTGAGTAACGATCCACAAACATGATCTCTAGTAAATAGTTTTCTGGTGTATGTAATTCTTAACAATTAATAATGGCACATTTAGTAAGCGTATGCGAATATTTGTAGAAGGTTTCTATTGTAGTAGTACGATTTGGGTTGGTTGTTGGGTTGCTTGCTCATCTGTGCATGCTCACCACTTTTGGCGTGGCAAGAGACTCGTCGTTCATCCAAATGCATAGTCAAACGACTCCCACTCACTAACCCTGGATTCTTGTCTTTGGAGCCTTTGACAGGCCTCGAGGTAGCTATCTTGAACCCTGTACATGCCAGAAGTGGCTTGAACTGTCAGGGTGTCCAATATCTTGTCATTCCGGATGGCTTTGCTGGGCAACACGATCTAAGTAAGAACAAAGGAAAGGTGATAAATACGTACTCCAGAACAGGGTCTAACTTACGTACACACGGACATTACATATCCAAGGTAAAAAGGTAACACTATATCCTAATTTCAGTCTATTTTCAGCCGAAGCCGTCCAAGCGAAGAAAAAGGGAAATGTGAAACTTCCGACAACCTGATGTGGCCCTGAGAATGTTAGGGACAGAGGGAAAAGCGTCGTTTCTGGCGGGCTTTGTCAAGTTCGTGTTTCCAAGGAAAGGAACAGGGTTGGCTCCCCCCGTTCTTGGTATTCAAAGTTCAAGTTTCTTCCTTTGAATTCTGTTTGGCAAGCTAGTGATATTCTCAATGAAGACCTCTTCGAAATCCCGTTCATTACCTTGATCAGGTCTTGTGGAGCAATTCGATACAGCTTGAGGTCACGAGTCAATCGATCCATGCAGCATCGAAACTCAATCCGGGCATCCACCACACTCGTGAACGACTTGCTATGAACGCGATGTCTGGCCCACTTCAACATTGTCTCAAACCTACGAATCGATCGGATTTCAAGTTACTCCCACGCACAATCAACCGTTGTGCCATTCGTGGTTAATGGCTATTTCAATGAACTCACTTGGCCAGTTCCGAGACCTCGAGATTACGATTCATGATCATTTGGACCATAGATTCCGAGAGCTGTAGAAAATGCTCGTCTTGGAACACGGCCAAGGATCTGGTTTCAATGAAAGCAAGGATCATGTTGACCAATTCTGAGGCGGATGTATAGCGCCAATAGTAATTTTCCAGGGCACACAACATTTGACAACACTACAAAGAAAGCCATGATCCGTGAATGGTGTGATATACTGTTGGCACCCCTGGTAGGCGGGTGGTTGGTATGTTGAGGGCGAAATGATTGGCTTACCACATTGACCCTAATAAATTGTTTGGCATGGTGAAAGCAAGCTTGGAGTAATTCAGGTAAATCGTAATGTTCGGCTGAACAAATGAGACCGGGGATATTCAGACACGATAGAGGACAGGAACCCGTGTGAAGATACGTCAAAAGGATTCGGAAAGTCTCGCCGTCAAACTCAATGATGGGAAACTGAAAGAAGTCAATATTTAGTTTAGTTCGCCATGGGAGCCTTGCCATGGAGAAAAATGCATAAGCATGACAAATGGAAACGGGAATGACGGGAATGGAAGAAAATCTTTGATGGCTTCTAAGGTTACCAATCGCTTGCCTCTCCGAGCGAGCTACGTGTGAGGAAAGATAGATTGATAGAAGGAATCGAGATCCTGTCAGTTGGAGTCTCGTGCCTTTCAAAACTATTTCTCGCAAGTACCGAACGAATGATTTCCAACTTTTGACGGCATTTTAAATACGCCTTTTGAAGATTTGTGGAGCCGCCAGAGGTAAATCTCCTTGATTCTCCAGTGATCAAAAGACATACTTATGTTGTCTTTTAATCTTCAAAAGTACGTTGATACGAGATCATTTCATTTGTTGCACCTCCAAACTTGCACAAGAGGCAAAAACTGGAACAAACCTCAGTCTGGGCCAGTTTGGATCGGTCCACTTTTTGAGCATCAGCACAGACGCTCAATCGTGGCACAGATAACTGTGGTATATTGCTCGAGTCCCCTTTGTTGGACTCTCTGGGCTCTTTACTGCAATCATGGGAGCTAGCCCATTTCTTTTTGTCATCATTGGTAAGCCGTTGTTGGTCTTGTTTCTTCTTGGTGGTGTGACTGCTCCAGGCAGTCGAGAGCTGATTCCTCAGATTGGTGAAGGCTCGAGGAATACTCGGTGAGTTGGGAACGGACTTGGGCCTGAATGGAAGAGAAGAGAGGACAATTGTGTTGAGCAAGCAACTCAGTAACCTCCTCGTGTTGTTTGGGAACCCAGTGGTCGTCCGAATGACAATGGCCTTGGTTTATATTTACTCTCGTTATATCCATCACTCAATGCTGACATTGACCAAAATGATGGCTGACAAGTGCTCAGCAATTCGTATGTTCCACTCACCTTGGTCCTTCAATCTCGGGCACTTGCAAGAAATTGCTACTCTTGCCCTTCGAGGACCCTTGTGGGCCTCCAGTTCCATGGAGCGATGGAACCGCACGCGCTAGAAGCTCAGCCACGGGGACCTGAACAAAAGTCAAGTAGAAAGTCAACCCCAAGTTCCAAACAAAAATAGTGCTCTCTCAACTCAAATCCAAATCCCAATTCCACTTCTGAGCGCACACCTTTGTGCCACTGTTGAAGGAAAGTGTTTAAGAAAATGTCACTCATATTCAAAGACATGGGGACTCATTGGAATTGGGATTGATGAATTTGATTAATGTGATTCCATGGCTCACTTGCGGCGATCCGAAGCCCGTCGAGATCCCGTACAAGATCTCTTGGAACACCCTACTCCTCACGCCCAAAATGGCTCGAACTCCGTAGAGTTTGCTTTTGTTCTTGCCCTGGCCAACAAGGAATGTGATATCAAACAGATTCGGACTTGGCTCCCCTCCTCGGGGTGGCAGGAAGAAGGCTTTGGCGAAGTCCTTGGCCATTTGGTCTTGACCTTCAAACAGATCTCGCACAGAGTCCAGAAGGGGACTCGAAGGTCGCATATGGCCGATGGGCCGCCAGGATCCACGTCTATAAATCATCGGACAAACGTATGCTCTTGTTAAGAAGCCATCCATCCCAATGAAGAGCAGAAAAGCCATCGATCGGTCTCACCTGTAAGGCTTGGGGATCTGTCCCGTCTCCGCATGGTTCTGAAGATTGGCCACCAGATCCTCCAACATTTGACTCCGAGTTCGCTCCTGCATTCGCGCGAATTTCGGGGCTGAATACGAGGCCCGCTCGGCATTGACAATCTATAAAAATGTAAGAAGATCAGAACGGGGATTTGTCAGCCACGATCGGTTAATCATTCTTCATTTGTTGAAGCCCAAAAGTTCAGCCTAGTGACAGGGTTTGCTTCCATGGCTCGCTCACCTTTGTCAGCATCCATTCTCTGAACATTGGTCCTTTGTTAAAAGTAGATTGTTCCCACAAATAGGGCTTATAAGCTCCCACCTCATCCCTCGTCACCACGGACACCTGGAATGAGTTCAATTTAGACTCGAATGCAATCAGATGGACCTCAACATCCGACGTCGAAAACATTCGAACATTCGAGCATTGGATGCCAGGCTTTTCAATTACCTCATATCTGGGTGGCTTGAACTTGATCTTGGGACTACATCTGACAACAATGAAGGTGTGAAGAAAATGACTTTTGATGCAAGAGGGCGAGAATTGAGTGTTATCCGCTTCCAGAAATACCACACACACGATGTCGTTCCCAATGTGGCGTTTTCTTTGCAACTGGAATGAAACCATAGAATTTACTCAGAAACATCAAACACGAACCAAAAGGTCCTGACTGGTCAATGAGCTTGACATCACAGGGAAAATTATCATTTAGATGAGATTTCGTGGAAACGAAAAAAAATCCATCTAGCATTTCTATATTATTCTTGGAATGGGGTCACCATGGCGCTATTTTGGAACATGTTGCTTCACCTCACCGGGTTTTTCATTACGCCTTCATCCACATTCGGAGGAAGGGACAATGGTCTGATGAAATCATTGGAACATATAGTCTTCATCAATACATCAAGGAGGCTATGGATTTGCCGTTGGCTAAGATTACTCGCAATAGCAATCTGCTTGCGATTAGGCAGCCTAATTCGTTCCCTTCGCTTGGGTTGTTCGATTGCTTACGTCGAAACAGATTGGACAATGGACATGCTCACCTTTTGTGGATCATTCTGCTCGTATGGAAGGAGTGTGGAGACGTGGAACNAATTCGTTCCCTTCGCTTGGGTTGTTCGATTGCTTACGTCGAATCAGATTGGACAATGGACATGCTCACCTTTTGTGGATCATTCTGCTCGTATGGAAGGAGTGTGGAGACGTGGAACATGACTTCAATGCTTCGCCAATGGGTGAACACCGAGTGGTGACCAGTCAAATCGTGAACCGTGTCCAAACCGCCTTTGTAGCGATCAAATCCTGGGTGGAGCACCAACAAGCATTAACCATTAGGTAGATCAACGAGAACTGACCTTTGTGCCCATTTATTTATCTAATCGCACGAACCTTTGAGTCGGACCTTCTCGCCCAAAATGGTGAGGAACTCGTCGAAGTTTTCGCTATGCTCGTTATTGCCCAGGATTTCCTCTTCCGAGTATTGGTTTTCCTTCACGTAGATCACGCCTACTTTCAATTCCGACTTGATGAAAACCTGTGAAAGGTAAACAGAAAAACATGTTCAATTCCAAACCTAACGAGACTCCACTCTGCCAGGGGCTGGCTGCCTGCCTTGTAACCACTGAAGGGTGAAATTTCCTGGAACCCAAATCCTCTGACGGAAAACTTGACAAGCTCGACAGCCAGACACATTCCTCTCCACACAAGAGGGGCGCTGGTGTATTTATACCTCTTACCTTTTTATACTACTCATATTTCTCTCAGGTGGGAAAAGCCAAGTCAGATGGAGAACCAACTAACCAGCCAACCAACCGACGATCCAATATGAGGGAGGCCATACCAAGGAAAAAGGGGCAAGGAAAAGAAAACCCACGAGCCAAAAGAAGAATGGAACTAGGCTTTTAAAATTCCACTGACGTCAACCAAAGGATTGACGCACACCCTAGACTGGTGGTACATGGTACTACAGTTGTACATACACACTTCATAGACCTCAACTCCGGGGAGAGTTTGAGCTCATATTAGAAAGCCATTGGTGGCCTTGCTTTTCAAGTAGTGCGGTGCGAACTCAACTAGGAGTTATTAGGTAAAGAGTGAAACATGTGTGCGAGTGTCCCTCTTTTTCTGACATTGCTCAAGGCAAATGAGTGTCCTATTATACTTTATGCTTCCGTACCGAATAGTAATACTACACTCTGTTCCGGGTTCAAAGGACATTCAGAAAACCCGAAAAGAGCTACATCGGCATGAACTGAAAGCCAGTAGTTCGCGTCAAGAAAAACTGGCTCCTGGATCAAAATATGAATGCTTACTTTTCCTCCGTTTGGGCTATGAAATTTACAGCCCATCGCATTCTGAATATCACAATTGTAATTTACGCAGGTAAAAAAGATGATCTCGAGTTAACTAGATCTGTAGTTTGAAATTTGAGGTCACCTTGGGTTCAATTGATTAACCAATGCTGGAGAGCTTTTAGGTATGATTCACGTAAATCTGTCAGAGTGTGGCCAAGGCCATTCTTTATAAATATATCATTAGATATTTTTGTTCCATTGACTTAGTTCATTTGAATTTTTCGTCTATAATTGATCCATGACAAATTAGGGATCAGGGCTCCTCTAAGCACGAGGTATTACGAATTGTTCATCAACGTATTTCAGTAAATGATGTAGTCGCTAGTTGGAATTTTAAATCAGTAAACATTTGTATCAAAATGAATCGACCCAAAAGACGTTCTAAAAAGAGCAGCAATTCTTATGACATTTCACAAAAGCTGTCTCATCACAAGTCGCAAGAACTAACTAAAAAAAGAATGCCTAAAAGTGTAGAAAATTAAAATCTTTCTTTCGATGATGTTGAACAAAATTGAACACGGGGGCGAATGTAAAAGACATAATGTCTTCAAAAAGACTCCATGAAGTAATCAGGACATAATGACCTTCAAGGTCAGTCAGTCATCTCGAGGTATTTCTACTGCCTGATGTTTGATATTTTAAACGTTTGAACACCCGGGGTGCCAGGGTCAAGGGTTAAGCCTCTCCTGGCCAACAAATCTATTTATCACAATATTGGCGGACTTTGTCCATAGATTTGTATTGCGAACCGGAGAGAAAACTTTGTATGTCCTGAACCATTCACTTCATACAAAATAAGCACTTCTAAGGATTGCAAGATCTTGTCAAATAGATGAAATTGGCCAAATTTGGGCTCAAAATAATGCGTAGGATAATGAGGAGATGTGATCTTTCGTCGTGCTCTTGGTCCTCTAGATAAGATTTTGACAATAGAACTTTGAACCAACCCACTTCACCAATTAGTGAGCTTCAATAACTTGCCTTTAATTGAGGAGATCTAAGTTTCTTATTTTATTGCTATATTTCGGAAGTGACCCAAAGTTGCTCTGACAAAGAGCACGCCCATTTAGCGGAAAGCACGCTAGCAGTCTATATTAGTAGAATTCCGTGCATTAGTACATCTATCCAATAAGCAATGGCAATGTCAAGATTAGTTGTGGATTCAATTCCTTGGGAAAGGTCGAAGTGGGGGAGGGTAGGTATGGCGTATTTGTTTGAAAGTTTCTATAAGTCATGAAATTAATTCCAAACTTTAGTGATGGCAGCATTGCCGTACTACCTGTTCTGACATTTACATTACCGGCATTAAACGTGATTTTCTTTCGTCACTTTTTTAAAGTCTTGAGAGCAATTGATAAAAAGCTGACGGGAATCGTTTCTATGTAGATGTACATGTCTATGCTAATCTGGCGTTTGTTCCCCGATCTGTCTACGTCATTGTGATGTATGACAATTTCCTCCCTCCAAAAGAAAAGACGACGTCTCTAGCTGCTATGCTGTGTCATTTCAAAGACTTTTGAGGACCTGTCCCAGAGTTGATTAAATTTGAAACAACAAACAACATTTTCAAGCCAGTTCTATGCTGTGGGAGGCGAATAGGCCAGGCAAAGTCCCTGTACGAAAAGTTGAGAATGCGTGTGCATTCAAAGAGAGATTCCTTCAGTTTCACTCGCTCCATTTTTCTTGGAACGCCCGCTAAATGCCTGAAACCTATTTTTAAGATTTTTGGAAACATTTATGGAACACTCGAGCGTAGTAAGTGCACTCGGCGAGAAGACCGACCAAATATTGGCATTTCCCAAGACACGATGTGTGGGCGATTATTGACACTTTGCCCACAATACATAAGCACTCTTCAGTTGAGTACAATGTTGATCGGTTTAACAGAAATGGAACTCTTTTTCGGCTAGTTTCCGTCCATGGAACGCGTAACTTGAAAGTATTAGAAACTTCAATTTGAGAAGGCTTTGAGCGAGCTGGGAACTGCATTCATTCGACGAACAATTTCTGGTGACCATAAATCAATTTGGCGAGAAATTGAGCGGAAACGAAAATCAATGAACGTTTATTTACACAAAACCCCTAAGCACGCTTTTTGAAGGTCGCTTACAAGTGTATTCCTCTTTATGAGTAAAACGATCAACATACGATGGCTCAAACGAGGAGGGAGACAGCCTTTGAAGACAATAAAGTAGTTTTTGAAAATGCCTCTTGATTTATTTCATAACTTACCGAACAAAGTAATAAGCCAACCTCCTTTCAACCCTTAAACCATTTTTTCTAAAGAACCCTGATTTACCATTGATTCATGGGCTTCCATTACTTTTAAAAATTGGTCCCCCTATTTTGCCCTGCTTACAATAACAATGCAGGTGCCAGTAAAAACGTGGGTACCACAGCTTAATCAATGTGCTTTTATAATACTCATTAATTGAATATCAACATTTATGGACCGTAAATTCCGACTTTTACATTACAAGGCCGCATTTTAAAGCCATTTGCAATGCTCCAGTATATCATAGAACAGAATACATAGTAGCTAGAGCATCTTTTTTTTATATGTACCGAGTACCCTCTGAATCCCGGTCGATAGCCCTTGACTTCAAATTGGGGCTCAATCGGTGGTAGAGGCCGTAACGATGCTCTTCACTTGGTAAGTATGTAGAGTACGTTATTGAATCGTCACTTGAAGCCTCAGTATTACGATAAGGATTGATTGTTCAGATGAGACTAATCAACCCCCCCGATCTGAAGGTTTTGGTGCTTCTCTATACTTCTTATCTATCACTTCAATGTAAATGGCCCCCGAAATATTTGATTTTCAACAACATTCCTTAACGATAAAACACTCTTTCAAAACCAAGTTCAAGAGAGGTTTGAAGGTTATTTCATATCTTCAATCCCGTTGCTGAGTGAGAGTCTAGAAGGTCGGTGTTGGTTCATTGTAAATGTGGTAATGCTGACCTGGTCCAGTTTGAGTAATTCTTCCGAGGTATCAGGAAGCTGTCCCAAAGTCAATGGGGGATTGAGATTGATTTCACGCCCAAGGGAGGCCACCACCTCCTCACGATTGTAACGATCGGCAAACACACAACTGGCCGGAATCAGGCCGTGGATGGTATAACTGACCGCCCGCACCAGGACTCTGAAACAGACAAGCCGCTTTTTTGCCTCTTGCTTTTCACTACAACACCATGAACAGGGGTGACGGCTCAACCAGAGTGACTGAAGATCGGGGGGGGCACTTACCTGAATTGATCTCGTCCATTGATGTTTTCCTGCTTCAGACTGAGAATCACCGGACCGAGGTCCTCATCATTGGTGAAATAGTTCCAGTGTTCGGTTCCGTAAAAGTACTTTTCATGGGTTTCTTGTTCCACGGAGGTGAGACCAAATTGGCCGTATTTTTCCCATTGCTCCTCTACTGGGGTCTTTTTACGCTTGGGTTCCCGAATCCTGTCGAAAAATGGTACAGCTCATTAGTTTATACACATTCAACCTGTCAGAGATTTTCGCCAGTTCAACCGGGTTTGTTCATTTTCAAATGGGACTCGTTTCTCATAACGACTTGAACAAAGGCAACATATGTATATGTTCAAAAGTACTTTGCGGAATTGTGAGACCAGTGCTTCGATTAAACTTGAGTTATTGATTTTCCTTGAATTAAAGACTCAGTAATTGCTTGTACGTACAAGAAAATTTGGTTCCTTTTCCTTTCGCTGGTGAGCAAAATAAAATGGGTTTTCTTTTACGTATTTTCAAACCGGATTCTTTTAACTAAAAAGTAACGCTGTATTAAGAGATGGGAACAAATTCTCAGGAAGCCTGACGTTTTCTGAGCATTCTGTCCCCCAAAATGTCAAGTTTCGGTCCAAAGGAGCTGCTTGTGCCATTTTTGTCCCTCGTCCAAATTTGATTATGGGAAGCATGCATGGAATAAGAAGCAGCTCCTCTATTCTCGAATGATCAATTTAATCCCATACAAATCCGCCTAAAGATTAGCGGACAAGGTCCATCTATTCGCCCATAGACTGTACCGTACACATACATGTACAGTATAAACACACAGTCTGTAGTAAGTGCTATTCGTATACTGCACATAGTAGGTAGTAAATAGACAGTGAAGTGGATGTGCTTTATCCATAGTCAACTTCCTCCCTTCCCAATCCCTAATACAATAATACTCTATGAGATGGAAAAGCCTGAGAGGACTGCCATCCAGGTTTGGTGGGACTAAGGGCCCAGTTTGATGCTAGTTGTAGCACTTTGATAAGATGAAGAAACAGAGGAGTTAATAATTCATGAGAAACTGCTAAAATTAGAAAGCCATTAGCCTAGATCACAAACAAGAGCTGTGGAGCAGAGTGAACTGAGAGTAGAAGCCACTAAGTCGATGCTTCAGTTAAGATAGGCAAATATTTAGAGGGAAAGATAATGTGGAACGGTTCTGAATCAGACCGGCTTTGGGGTGGAGTTGGTGGTTGATAAGAATGAGCTGATGAGCAATACTAACCTGGGCAGATTGGAAGAATCCTTTTCATCACATTCGGTGATCACAGAACCATCCCGGAGCGAGCCATCCGGAGAGTCAGTGATGCCTTCATCAATCTCATGGAGATCACGGTCTTCATTGGTCCACGCACTGCCTTGGTTAGAAATGGCCCGAGAACATTCTATCCAATAACCGGGCGTCGGAATCAGGTTGTGAGGGTAGCCATCGCAAAATTCATCTGAGAGCAATTAGCTGACAATTAGTTGACAGGTACACAGGTTAAAATAAAAGGTATTGTTCACTTTTGGTTTCGAGGTCTCACGATCTCTCAAGTTGGATTCGCTAATGCCGGGCGTGTTTGTTAAGAATTCATACCTCAAGGTGAAATTTCAATATATAAGGTACTGGACATTAATTTGAGCAGAGTATTTTCGCAAGCAAAACAAGGTGAACAATTCGTAACAAAAAAGATTTGAAAAATAGTGTCAAATAGGAATTAGGGGATAACGACCAAATGCTTATTGTACTTTAAAGAAGACAATAGTTTCCGTTTTCAACGTTTCAACGTTTTTTTACGAAGTACATAAAACATGAATTCGAATAAATTAAAGCCAGCTCCACTCATCAATGTACCGAAATGTTTTTCCAGGGGACCCCAATCAGAGCAGGCCAGGGGAAATAGGGACCGCAATCAATATTTACAAATAAAAGGTTATTTCTTATGCATTTATGTTACAAAAAGCCTTACAAAAAGCACTGAACATCTTTCTTGGCATTAACCATATCCCCAAACGACGGTGGTAAGACTTTTCTTAGTCAAGGCCCTGAATTGACGCACCTATTTAAGTGAAACGTTGTGACCTTCAACGTCGTGCCGAAGGCTTCATATGTGGAAAAAATCTGTAATCCTTCTTCTCAAGAATAGAGCCATGAACACAACACATATTTGCATGGAAATAGGTGTAATCAATAACAATAGAAAAATATCTTTCACATCCGATCTAAGACAGAATCAAGGTTTTTGCTGCCATTTCAAATTGTAAGACCCAATATGCCTCATGGCCCCATGACTCTTTTAAACCTTTTGAAACTTCCAGAATCCACAAGATACAAGCTGATTAGATAACAAAGTATCTGGGCAATCCTACGGGATATTTTTGATCCACTAAACCATTTCAACAAACTCAAATCAATCATATCCAATCCCATGTCCAAAATGTCGCCTTGTTATTATACATAACTTCACATTACCTGAACAAGCTTGCGGTGGCAATGGGAAAATAAGCGTAGTGGAGCTTTTCCGTCGGGCTACAGCGCATCCCAAGCTCTGAGGTTTGAATCCGCGCAATTGTTGCATGAAATCCGAACTCTCCATTAAAGCCATATCGGCAAAGTGAAGGTCGCATAGGATCTGGTTTTTGAACCGCCGAGCTCGCTTCTGATTGGGGCCGGAGAGGTTCATGCCGCAACTGTTGCACTTCAAGCACTCCTCATGGTAATGATTGTTCTCGTAGAGGCTTGGCGTCTCTGAAAATAGTAAGACAAACGAACCCATTAAAGCGCCCACAACACCCCGAATGTCTTTGGAAGAAAAATAGAACAGGCTATTCTACATTATATGAACTCGGGCAATGCGGGAACAAAGAAGTGGTGGTGGTGATGATGATATGGAGAGAGCATGTATGTCTATTTGAGGTGTATCAATACCAAGGACTAACTCATTTTCTCATCCAGATGTTGATCTTTCGAAAGATCAAGCAGGATGTGCAATTCTTTATTCTTGTCTGTACGCTCTTTGAATGAATTAAAGTTCAGACGATCAAGGAGCTTTCAGTGACAAAATCCGTTTCAATTTCGGGTAATCGAGTCTTGAACTCAAAGGAATATGAGAAGAACGCCCTTCTTTTATTCAGATCGTATTGTCCCTCCAAAATGGACCAGAATTTGATCACAGCTTCAGGAAAAAAAAGGGAAGGATATTAGTCTATTCTTGGAAAAGAGGAAAAGGTTATTCATCTTAACTAATGCCGTGAAATGATATGAATTATGATGAATCTTAAAACGATATACGATGGGATTTACATGCTCTTTTCGATAGAGATTATGAATTAAGTAAGCATAAAAAATAATTTCTAAGGAAGCATAGCAATAAATGTATCCGAAGTACACAACATTGAAATAATGGAACGGGAAACCTTGTTTCGTGATTTGGTTCTTTCAATCAGCCCAACTTCTATATCCGAATAAATGGCGAAACTTTATAAGCGTTTAGCATAAAACCATTTAAAGAAACAGATAACTTCAATATTCCTAAGTTCCCCTTAAAACGTGACCCTTGGCTCTATTCCTTTCAGGTTTATTATTACGCTCTACTTTTGATATCTTGGCAACTCGAGAATAATTCTTGTCATGTTCCCATTGGAGAGGGTCCTTCCAAGAACACTTGAATTTATATACAAGGGCGGTACTTTATTCGAATTTATTTTTCAGTTCTCAAGTAGTGGTCACTAAGCACATAAGATTGTAGGCTGAAGTTTGTTCCCTGCTGGACATTGTTTTCCCGACGAGTGAGATTTCATTGAAATAGTCTACTTGTTTTTTCGTGCTCAAATTACAGTAACATTATTGGAACATTCAAAAAAGCCATAAGGTTGTCCTTATTACTACTTAGGAGAGACAAACATTGCCTTAGCTCGTTAGCTATTTGTTATGAACATTGCTTAGTGATTGTATGTATTTTCAATGATTTTGTGTGTTCAGACAAGTTCAAGGAAATGACCCTACATAAGAGGACTTTGGAAAGTGTAAGCATAATTTAGACTGATACCCTCTTGTACATAACACTTCAGTTGCAATTTGGTTATAGTCCGTGATATGACCAGCACTTCATTGATAGAAAGCTTCAAGATCTGAAATCAATTACTTCGAGCCTTCCCGTCCATAACTAAAGGTGTCCCTGGCTTTTTTGATGATTTACGAGCCCTCTCTGCGATCCATTTGGGGAAAGCCCCACCTAAGCAAATATGCGATGGAGAACATGGATGGTTTTGTTTAACCTAGCTTAAGCTAAGAGTTTGGGTCGTCATCCGGGAAAGCAATTCAAGCAAAAGGTGGACGGACGAGTGATTGTGACAATCCCGGAATATATCTGGATTTGATCAAATTAAGTTCAAATGCGTCAGAGCTCAACTTCAAAAAGCCTTTGGAAGATTGAACCTCCGATGCTGAGCATTTCGAGGAGGGAGGCTGCCATTTGAAAAGTGAGTATATCGGAGTCTCAACATCAAAGTGACCTGTTGTGCAGTTTGTTTCGAACGTGTCTCTGTTCCCAAAGTTAGTGTTCCATGTCTTGTCTCTGCCTGTCTTTCCGCCCTTGTCGCTCTCACCCATGATGGTGTCCAATGGAGATCTACTTCCATTACGACTGGAGCTGCTTCTTCTGGAACTCGAGTCCAAACTTAGATTGGAGGCCGACAATAGGGCGAGTTGCTCACTTAAGTTCATCGTCTAGGTTCGAGTCCCTGGGTTCGTTGGGAAAACAGCCTGGGTCTGTGGTTGTTGTCCTTGTTTACGACCCGACTGAGCCTCGTCAATGTCGTGGTCGTGTCGTCATCCAATCTTCTCCGGAGGTGTTCCAATCTCATTGTCGTCCCGCATCCGAGACGAAGTCACAATGTGGTTTATCGGAACTCCCGACTTCCCAAAGTTGTTGTCGAGGACCGAGCCGTTGAAGTGTTTGTGAGGAGAGTCCATGGCCTTTGACGGCGATTTTGGGCAACCAAGAAGTATGTGAAGTTCATCAAGTTTCTGGGATACATGGCCAAACTTTGCTTTCCTCCCCCCACTAACTTCTGGTTTCCCTCTTTGTCTTCATCATCAACATGGGGAGGAGGAGGAGGAGGAGGAGGAGGAGCAACTATTACCGGTGCATTCTCTCATTGACTTAATTCTCAATGGGTGGTTTCCGACCTCTGGACTTTACCCTGGGAATGGGAGATCCCCGCTCCATTAGATGGGTCTCAGTTCGAGTCAACGAATGTGGTGTTGGAGTTGGTGTTACCGATGGTGTTGGCTCTAAGACAATCTTGACTTGTTGCCCTGAAGGTGTTTGTCTTGGTGATTTGAGCACTCCAAACATAGCTTGAAGCTCATCGCTCAATGAATTGGAACAACAACAGCCGGGGAACAAAAGAGTCGTCGCCTCTTGGAGGGAAATTGCTGCCAATTGGAATAGCAGTAGCTCTTCAAGATATCACAACACTTCTTGTTCCAAGGGGACTTGATGCTAGTGCCAAAACTAGCCTTGCTGTTTTCTATTTAAATAGACACAAACACACATACACACCGAGGAGAGGCCTTTCCCAAAATGGACTGAAGAATGAACAGCCAGGGGACGGCAAGATGATCCCCCTCTTCCCCCCCCCTCCTGGTCCTCCTGGTCCTCTCTTCCTCCTCTTCTTCTTGTTCCTCGACGTCGACGTCCTCCTAAATTCCCCTTCTGCTATGAACAAATGAGAACGAGGAGGGGACGCGTTTCTCTGGTTCGGTGTGTCCCTCTCCTCACTCTTTCTGCGGTCCTCAACAACATTTTGGGTGCCCGGTGAGCGGGTGCCTCACTCACTTGTTGTTCTGGCTCTTCTTCGTCGGCCTTTCAAGGCTTCTGCTGTTGCTGCTGCTACTACTACAACTTCTAGTACTACTAGCAATACTGCTATTTTTTTCAAGGGTGGAACTCATGCAATTGTAGAGTTGCCAAATCGAGCGGGACCCATTATTGTCCAACAGGTGTGCGGTTTTATCAATTAGACCCAGTCGACACTTGTAGTCAACCACTTCCTAAGAGACGTCTCCAAAATTAAGTAAAGTCCTGCTTTTAGGTGTTCTTTAGAGCCTAGTTCATTGGTTTATCAAATGACCGTTGAAGACAGGCAATCTTCTATTGAATTTGATCAATAGCTATTGGTAAATGTGTTTTCGAAGAGTTGGAATGTTTGGTCAACTGTAGACGAGTAAATCAATCTGAATTAACCATCAGATTTTAGCTTTAAGGCCTTATCTGGTTCAGAATACTAAATACCGGCCAAGATATCTATTAAATGACCAAAGATGCCCTTAGCGCCAATTTTGGTCACATTTGGCATCTTCACCGCCAAGTTGACAACACTAGATGGGACCAAAAAACAGAGATTTGGTTTCTAGAGAAGCTAGGCCGTTCAAGGTTGTCAAATGGCCAAATGGGGATTTTCAACTACTAAGAGAGATCGTAGACTTATTTCAAATACACAACCAGAGAACCATAAGTATAGCTTAAAAATAAAATTAGGTGAAAATTTCACAACACAATGTTCGTTATATACATCCAACATTTTTTGGGGGGGGTGCAATCCAAATCAAAGCATCTTCAAAACCCCGTTTTTTTCAATCTGGTTGATTCAAACTGCCTTTTCCTTCTTCTTCAAGATGAAGTGACAACTGCAGTCCATGTGTTCCACGAGTCCCTGTTTTTCCCGCTCTAGAGGCACATCTCTATGAGGCCAAGCGCTCTCTCTCACACACATTCCATTTCCCAGTTGGTCCAGTAAAAAGCCTTATGAGGGAAAGAAGCACAAGAGAGAGAGCAACAAGTTCATTCAAGACCAAGAAGGGCGGTGGTATGACTGGTCGTGGGTTGGATGGTTTTGGCCAACGAATGCAGGCTCCAAAATGACAACCAAGGGAACGAACGGTGGACGACTACACTTTGAGGAAGACAGTATATAGTGCGAGCTGAAGGACGGACCATCGCTCTCTTCCTCTATGTACAACGCAGGCTACGGACACAATGGTTGTGGCGGCAGCCTCGGTTGATCTCCTATCTCTATTACCTTCATGAAACGCACCACTAGTCCATGATAGAATAGAGGCACTTATAATAGTTCAAGGCTCCACAGCTAATACTATTAATGTGTAAGCCACAAGTCGAGCAAGCGTGTTATGAATTATGCATTGTTGATGAACGAGAGGCGAATTGAGGTCACGTACATTTGAAATTCAAGTACAAATGAAGTCTCGTAATAGAGTCGCATGAACTTGATAGCTTCCTGTACAATTAACTTGAAGATCATGAGCAGTTTGGACACTGTTTTGCCAATCTATCCCTCTGTCAACATATCTATGGTTCTCCTTGTGCCCGCAACTTCCTCTTGGATCCTCTTGGTTCCAAGCGGTGGAAAAAGGCAAAATCACGACCAAGGTTTTCATTCATGATCTTGAGACGATGAGCCTAAATTCCCGTCAATCCCAATCTGCAACCTCACTCAAATGACCTCCGAAGATGTTCCATGGAACCCAAACAACACCTACCAGTTGATTTCTTGAGCTCTTTGCCTTTCAGGTCTTCTTTTCAAAGTCAGTGATGACAAATCAGGACCATAAATTCCATTTGGAAGAGATGGCGAGGAACAAGCACGAGCGAACGAAGAACGAATGAAAACGGAGAGCAGGAGGGGGAAAACTAAAAAAGTGAGCTTCCATATGGTACGTTCTGATTAAAAGAACAAGACTTGGAGCATTCACTTGCACGCTGGTTGAGAAGAGTCGAAAATTGAGCACCCACCATTGCCATAACGACTAAAGAACGGCAAAAGAGGGGAGGGGGGACACAGGAAAGACAGCAGGTTTGCCAGCCTTATTAAAAAAGACGAACCAAAATCAACCTTCAACACTCTGCTGTTCATTGTTCCAAGAAAGAACGGTGCCTGAGTGTGTTAATGCTGATTTAAAATGATTGGATGATCTTTCTAACCATAGCCAATGCAGCAGACATGTATATCGAGATTTTTTTCCTAATACCGTGTGGACCAAGAAGAACTCGGTGGAACATGGCATTTACATTCATTTTACGACCAATTTGTCAAGGAAAAGACTTGCTAAATGTTGTGTCAAAAATGTAAATTTGAAAGTGAGAGTTAATTGAGGTTTGAATGGCTTCAAAATCAAGAATTCAGTTTTCGAAAACAAGAAAAGAAATAAAATGTGAACGCTTTCCATCTCGAATACTGGGGATTCCATCCTTAATAGCGGTAAGGAAGTCCGCAAAATAAATCGCACACGTTTTCCTTCGAAGATTTGTCATGCCAAAAGGTCAATGCAAACTATCTTCTCCCTATTTGAATGAATGATGATGTACATGTAAAATAAGCATACACTTTTTATGATGTTTGACAAATACGTAAATCCACTTCAGTCTTTTCATTAACTGCTAGAGTTCTATTCCAAGCTTTTAGCTTCATTTGCTTTAGAAAATGGCACAGTTGAATGTCTGAAAGTAAACTAATGATTGAGCAGGCAATAAAATCCTGCTAAAAACAACAAGCATGTACTTTTGAAAACGAAAAATAAGCTCCAACCAAAGGTTACATCTCTTGAATTAGCTTCTCCATCTAGAAAAAGTAATACAATACCATCAACAGAATCTCGTGCTATATAAACCATTCCAGAACACTCATTGCTTGGAATAGCAAATCAATGAAAATTAGTGTTTCCCTTGGCCTTGAAATTCGCTTTCCATCTCCAGAGCGACTCAGTATCACATCAATCCAGATCAGACCACACGTCGTTTGCTAACCTTTCCCTCTATCTAGCTTTGGCACGTGTAGGACCTTGAGGTTGGTTTACTCATTGCAAACAACTCATAGCTTGTACTTTGTAACACTACTATAACACGTGGCCGTGGACCGTTCTTAACCGTACATTGTCACTTTTTTCCAACAACTACCACCCACATCTCTGTGGACATGGAATATTGACTTTCTCCCTCTTTGGTGAGGTCCAATAATATTAAAAGCTCCACCTCATTTCGTTGATGACGATGCCAAAGCCTTTCTTTGGAAAGTCGGTGGCCTCCCAATGAATGACGTAGGGTTTTGGAAGGGCTTAAGGTAGACTTAAAGAGTTATGCTAAATGATAGTCCGACTCGTGTGTACTCCATATGAGTATGTGGTGGTAGTAATAATAATAATATGTGCATGCATTGTCGGGACACGATCACCCGTTCATTAGATTTCAGTCTAAGGTGGAACTCACAAAGAGATTAGAATTGCATGCAACGACGCTACATTATGTTTGGTTGGTTGGTTGTCTAAATGAATGAATGAATGTTTGTTTTTGTTTGAGTGAGTCTACCATGTCTGTTGTCTGAGTGAATATTTGAGTGATAGCTAGCGTCAAAAGAGGATGATCTCGAGGTTCGAGGTTTCCTGGACATTTGTCAGACGTTATTTACTTAGATAGGCTATATACAAGGTCAATGGGCAGGAATGGATCATCATAATCGAAGAGATGGGAAATGGGGTCAATTGTCCAAGACGAGGAATCATCCCGACCAACGAAGAGCAATTGAACGAAAGAATGGTTAAATCATCTCACAGATGGTTATTCAAAAAAAAACCTTCCAAACTGACCCTTCAAAGACCGAAATGACGTTGAAGAAATATTTGGATTCCAATGCCGTGAAATAATTATTTGCCTGTTTTCGTGTCTTACATGTATTTAGAAAAACATAAACTTGAACTTCAAGATGCTGCGTAGCCAATTGGCCTGAACGAAGAGGGGATGAAGAGCACATAACTTCTAAGAACATTCAACTTGTTTGTTCATTGGGTTACTGGGTGCACTAAATTTGCATGAGGGACCTCCTAAAAATAGCCATGGCCATAGACAAATCAATCGTAACATATCAGGTAGGTATTATGCCAGTCTTGCATTTACTTTGTGTAGATATACCCAATCTGATTATATGTCTGGAAGAGGCTGATTCCCAATGGTTGGACAAGTGCAGTCTGACTAGAATGAAATGTACTTTTTTTTGCTCGGCACAAAGACTGTTGGCTATAACTGGACTATAATTGGCTATACCACCAAATTCTCATCTTATTTGAACCAAACCATGTTCAGATATTGAGTTAGTAAAGCCACCCATGGCTAAAAGTACATTTGCTTTGGTAACTTAAGGACGGGTCCTTTCAAAATCATTAATGCCATAATTGCGTTCAACGTTGGTTGGGCCCTTCAATCAATTGAATAGGAGAGGGAGGTCAACTGCACATGTGAAGGCCCAAGCAGCGGTCCTGAGTGGCCAAAGCAACCCATGGACTTACCCTCATCCTGATCGCCCTCCTGGTCCCGACCAGACTCTCCACCTTCGGAGAACTGGCCTTGGAGCAGGCCAGGACCCGAGCACATGGATCCGGCCCGAGAATTCCGGGCAGGAGAGACACTCCGGCCTTCGTCTGTGGAACAAGAGGAGAGATGGGGTGGATGGAAAAAACGTAATTCCGCGAGCAGGGATAAAAATTGGGGATCACATTATTCGTTGGTTCCATTGTCATTGGAACTTGATCATGACGCACATACAAGAACAAGCATTTCCGAGTTGGTTAGAAGGCACAACAACGCTTGTCTCCTGTTAGAGTAATACAGTACGTTGCAAGTCGTAACTAGGTCGTAAACGGGGGAATTCGGTATTGACTGGATGGAGAGCTTGAATGCATTTGTGACAAAGACTGAGTAGAGCAATGCACTACAAGCCAATGCCATCTCAATGTCTTTGGATCGGTCCCAATTCCCTGTTTTTCTTTACCGGAACGGGGGCTGCTGTTTCATTTCATTCTTCACAAGTGCATGGTCTGATGAAATATTCCATGGCCAAAATGAAGCTTGTGGTGAATGAAGATAACATAGCGGGGAAATGTGCTATAACAAGCAATTCGTTTCAAGACACAAACATCAGGACGAGATAAGGGCAAAGTGTTTGGGGGATGGTCCACAAGTGATCCAAATGAGGTCCCATGTCAACAACGTCAGTCGTCTCTTTGTTGAGAAAGGATTTAGAGGCCAATCAATGTCCTACCTGTCTGAGCCACCGAATCCGAATAAGCCTTCTCCGATTCAATCGTCATGGTTTCCAGTTGTCCATCCGTGATCTGAGTGCAAGAGTCTCTTCTGCCTCGGGTTCTGCCAATGTTATCCATCTGAAAATGGATTCAAAGCTTTACAGAACTCATTCAAATTCAACACCCGAGTTTTGTTTGAGGACCCCTGACTACTATTTCAAAGTCTGAAAAGGTCAAATTTGGCGTCAAGGTTGCTTTAAAGTATTCCAAGAGCCAATTGATGATCCTCATTTATAGTGTGCCAAACTGTCCTGGCAAACAAATAGGGGAACTTTGAATGAATAACGCATAGACAAAACACTCAGATGAAACCTTCAAATTCAAAATTCAGGAGAATGAGTGCTAAGAATTGTGGCCAATGATTTTGATCTTGATGTAATAAGCTTTAGCGACATATGTTATGATTACAATTAATGACATTACTCCTTAAAGGTTGGATTATATTATAAATTAATATATATATTAAATATTGCCTTAACCTACAAAATAAATGGCCTAACGATAGTTAGAAGAAAATTAACCTTTTAATTATTGTCCACATCAACTCACCCTGAATGAACGAAAGCCCAGACGTCGACATTTTACTATATCATGTACTAAATGATCTTGGAATAATATAGAGAAAAGCATCTAATCAATCAGAAAAAAATCTTATGCAATAAGGAAAACATTGAAAGATGTGGCCAAGCGAATTAGGATCAATTTGTTCCTACGGTAAAAAATACCACTTACAGGCCACTTGAACAGGTTTCCGTAAAAAAACCAGCATTTGGAAAAATTCCGTGTTTTTCCAGGAATTCAATGAAAAAAATTGAAACCATCGAAGAACTTTTATCTGGGACCGTTTGCTTTAGAAAACTTAAAATCTCTATTAGATTTTTTTTGGAGAATAGCAGTCGCGAGAAATTAAATTTCTCGAATGACTATTTCTAACGTTATGGTAATGCTATGCAACCTAACAAAGCTTTCAACTCAATTTCTACCCCAGTAATATTGTTAACAGATTTACCAATCTTACTTGAGAGGATTGCCTGCGAAAGTTTCTGCATCTCATTATGTCCTCTGTGGTAGATTCCCGGCGAAATCCTCGAGCAATGAGAATTTCTTCTGTTGTCGACTGTCTTCGAATGGTAAACCGATTGGGGTTGCCCGGATGTCGAGCATCGGGATCTGAAAGAGAAAAAAAATGTCCTTGAATAAATGAATACCACTCGGAGTTATGTTCGGCTCCCCACTCAACCCGTTATGAGTATGGTGAGCAAGAAACGAAGTGGGAAAAGTTTCAAGATTGGCTCCCAAGATGGATGGCTAATCCCTCATCACATTTTGGGAAACGTAACTTTGGAAAGTTGGGGTGAACTGCTCTCCGACAATGATCCCTCATTTACCTTTGGGTGAGTGATCTCGAGAGCTTTGAGCACTGGAACTGTCCCCGGACGGATAAGGCTTGGTTTTTAAACGAGACTTCCCACCACAGTCCTCGCTCAGGCCAGACGATCTTGAAAAAGAGGAGTTTTTCTCAATTAGCTTATGTGAACATTATGCGATGACAAGGGATGTTCATAACGGCTTTAAAACTCCCTAAATGATATCGCCCATCTAAAAGAAATTCCTCAGATGAAGAGCAACAGAATTGTCAAACCAACAGGGATGATTATTTTTATATTTGGAACATTTCAACCATGGTAATTCAAATCATAATTGTAATTGTAAAAGCACATATAAAGCATCCTTCAAAAATGTGAACCAGCTATTGTGCTATCCTTAGCACTTCTAAGTGGCCATGTTGTCTTTGTCAATGCCTTAATATCATAAGTGCCCAAGGCCTCCCCCAAAAGAATATCCTTTTTTAACGCTTTAGGCCATTTTTTTGACCTTGTTTTATGACTAACCAGGCAAACTCTTTAACTCCAAAACTCCATCGCATCATAGTTAAGCTTTGGTGGATACGAAATCAAATGACATATGCATATCTTACAAAGATCAAAATATTTGACTGAATGCAAATGCAACATGATTTTTGCTCTATTCTTTTAGCAATGCTACCTCTGTTAAGGGCTTCACACTTATATTTGGGACATTTTCTCAATATGATTTCCATACGTAGAGCCAAAAGTAATGTCGCTAGATGCTCACCGTCTTCGAATCATTGATCCTTTTTGCCTTGGGGATCCATCTCGAGAATGGGACATCAGGTCAGGTTCCGGCGATAAAAGAGGGCGAGAATCGCGCCTGGCGGGCGTTCGGTATGGACCTAAAAATAACATTTGTCATCATGAGTTACTTATGTGATTCAGACAAGACACGAACGAAATAAACCAAATAAACGCATACCGTCATCGGTAGCGGAAGAGTAATCTGGTGATAGCGAGTCCCGTCTTCCGGAGCCACTTTTACTGCTTCTAGGGCCCAATGAACTGCCACCACTTCCATCGGAAGGATCTTGACTGACTTCAGGCGAGAGAAAGGGCCTCGAACCTCGCCGACCAGAACTGCCCGCTAATATGAGGTTGGGTGAGAAGATAAAGAACTTCCGTGAAATCGGGCGTCAACGAGCTTTTGAAGGGAACATTGTCACAAAAGAACTATTCAAGTCTGCAAAGCATAATACGTCTGAATTGGAATAGGCGAGTGCCTTCTCAAAGTCCCCATTTAAATTAGGCAATGGCGTGAAAGCACTCTCAAGAAGACGGATGGACATGGAGTGCAAGAAATCAACAGAGCCAACATGGAACAAACCTTGGTTGAGAGAGGGACATTTGACAAACATGGCACAAAGATTAAGAACTCTTCATTCCTTTGGAAAAAATCGCAGGTTTGCAAAAACGGTTCAGATCATCTTGCCAACAATGTGGGACTAAAGGGAGTTAAGTTGAACGTCGTCTATGCCAAACAAAGCACCAATGATTGTTTGATCTTAAGCGCTGGAGATCTTTGGGCAAATTTAACTCCTTGTTCAAATTTCAAAGCAACTGGGCCGTAATAAAGAATTACATTTCAGTAAGGGCTTGTCCAAAGGAAAGGCTGACCTGTTCGGACTTGTTCTAGGCAAAAGCATAATAGTTTGGCATCCGTGGTGTTGCTAGCAGCTCTGCTTTTTAATACCTTAGCAATGTAACGGACATTTACCTATCAGCCATGACGTTTTGTAGAAAGTAAAGACAAGAAAAGCATAGGAACGCCCATTGTCAACATTGGTTCTTGTTCAAAGTCCATATGAAATTCATCCGCCCTGGATATCGAGACTGGCCAGTGAGCTATGGACTACAGGGCTCGGGATTTCCAGGTCTCAAGAGCGATTGTTATTGTTGCCAGTTAAATTGTATCTCAGACTCAGAAAGAGAGTGTTATTCAACTTGTTTTTATCTGAGGTTCAACCACGAGCAATGACGAGAACAGGGTCGATTTAAGAAGGGAAAGAAGACGTCGAATGGAAAGGGGATATAAGTTAAGGATGAAGAGGAAAATCATGTCATCGTTCCATGGTTGTTCAAAAGACGCACAAAGTGGGTAAAAGTGACAGCAGTGCATAATGTCCCCGCCTCACCTCGGTTTAGACGCCATTTCTTCAAATTAGGTCTCGTTGGCAAATTCAGATTGTCGCCATCCTCTTCTTCCTCTTCTATAAATTTGCCCCGCATTAAGGCTTCCGGGTTCTTGGAGCCAATCATTCTAACCACGACAAAATCATGGCCGGTACCCTCCAGGAGGTGGGTATCGGCCGTGGTGCCGTCAAATTCCTCGACCTCTTCAAAGATCTCTTCCACCTCGTCAAGGGGTCGACGATAAGGCAAGGCGGGGCTGGACGAGACTTGGGGTGGAGAAATAGAATGCTCTCTTTTACATACTATTCATATTTCAAAGTCTCCGGACGACCACGAAAGGGTCAGAGGCTCAGAGCTCAGATTAAAGGGATTCCAATCCATTTGAACACCTTTTCTAATATGCCACAGCACTTTGAAGTGGCAAATTGTTTCTGAAAGGCTGAGAACCCGAACACCAGTACGATATACACCCCCACACGCATGCAAACGCTCAAAGGCTTAGCTAACGTATATCCCTGAGGTAAACCAATTTCCATCCCTAAACAGTAAAATTGAAAATCTTTGTGCAGTAGATTCCCCTTGGATCCAAGTCCTTGATCCCGGGCTTCACCAGGTCCCAGGGTGTAAACTCCACATCAAGTGTCAGTATTGTAGAAAGGAAGTAAATCCCTTTTCCTGGTCCACCAAAAGCTCCCCTCACTCACTTTGGACGGTCTCTACTACTACCACCACTACTACCACTCCTACATAACGAGAGAACAAATCCATCTCCTTCTCTCCTCTCTTTCAGCTCTTTCAACGTATCTTCCTTCTCCCCTCTCATTTCCTGGACAAAAGTTTTTTAAAGAAAATGCATAGGGAAACTTTTTAGGCAGGTTTAAAATCTCCAAGGCTGGAATTGGTGGGCTGTCGTAGCATTCTAGCCAAGTTTATGGTAAATCCCTGGATCCAATCCTGACGGATACTTGGAGGTGCACTCAAGAGGTATGATCGCTTCCGTGGCTTTAAATAGCCAAAGTCAGTCAAACGCTTAGAGAACCCCGTGACCGGTCCAAAAACAGGGTCCATACTTTAGTCAATGGTTCTTGGCCGGTTGTGTGTGAGGGTGAGGCATAATCAAGTACCTGATTTGATGGGCAAGCCCTCTTCGTAAGCGGTGGACTGACGCCTCAACCCTGTTCGGCGATATCCCGTGGGAGAGAGCTGTTGGTTCGCGGTTGACCCTGGGAAATTGACGCTGGTGCCACCAACCGACGTGCCACTATCAGTAGAAACATTCGGCTTCAGGCTAAAATCAATGCCAAGAAATCCACACCTGAGGTCTCAAAAAATATGTACTATATCCAAACGGGATCTCCAACCTGTTTCTCCGACTGGAGTCTCCTCCGGATCCGTAGGCCAATTGGGTTTCCGAGTCAATTGAAGTGGACGAAAAGAACCCCTCTGTTGTGGCCATGTTTGGTCCCGATGGACCTGGTGATGAGGGCATTCGGACGAGACACGTGGGCGGATTGCTCATTGATGTACCTTGGGTATTGGTGGTGACGGTGGAAGTACCAGTAGACGATGAGGTCACAGTCCCTCCAGAGTCGCTTTCTGGCGACATGGGAGAAAGCCTGCCTCTGACCAAAGAGAAGTAGACTCAAAACTCTCGTTTTTACTCACCTCCATGGAAGGCTGATACGACAAATTAAAAAACAATTACCTGGATTCCCTCCTCTTGAACATCTTCAGAGGACCTGAAGACTTTTTATCCGCAAAAATTTGCTGTATCTCCGTGGAACTTCTTCTGGAAGAGGATTCGTCGGCACTGCTCGTCACCGACATCCGACCCTCGGCAGCCACCGTGGAATTATGTCCGAAGCCTCCTCGGTGACCGGATAAGAGCCTGAAAAACAGACAAAATATCATCATGGAGATGCCCGAGGTATTTTTTCGTTCTATTCCATGCCATCCACTCGAATGGTCTGAAACATGGTTTTACTTGTTTCTCTCTCTCTCTCGCTCTCTCTCTCTCGCTCTCTCTCTTTCTCCCTGGAGACGGAAGCACACACACTCAAACCATTCTCCTGTTTCATTACTTGGATGAAACGAAGTTGCAATTTCATTCTTTATTTGATAACTCCCATTCTGAGCCTCCCTGAAGGAGAGTCGGTGAGCTAATTTCTTTGTCACACATTCCTAGAAATTCATTGGTGTGCGACCACTTTCTGGACATGGCCCAAAAAACTTGGGAGATTCTTTTATTTTGATAAGAATATATAATTTGTTGATTAAATATATCTTGTTCGGATCTGAATTCATGACTCAATACAAATGTTTGTGGGAGGAAACCTTCATGTTACAATGTTGTCTAAAATTAGCATTATCCTCTGTCATTACTCTATTGCTTATTAATGTAGAGCCGATATGAAAAAATGATGGAATGAAAAGAAAGTTTGATGAAAGATAAGTAAGCTGTTCTTAGCTATTTCAACTCTTTTATTTACCTTTATATTCTATCGGTATTTTTTTTCACAATTTTGCAACTTCAAATAAAGTTACGAATCCAGGGTTTTAGAGGGTTGCTGGGTTGTTTGCTTGCTTTGGTTGAAGCAATAGAAGGGGATTGATCCGACATCGTGCTGCAGAACTACATGAGATTGTTCAAAATTTGTTCAAAACAGCGCCTCAAGTGGTTTGCTTGAAGTGACTTTTTTGTACCAAGACCTGCAGTACCAACCATGGCCTTTTTTTTAACTAAACAGCCTTTTCTGGCTTCCCATAGCAAGTCTGAATTGTTCCTTTCCCCGGAATAGAGAAACCAGTGCACTTTGGACCATTATGCTCTACATCTCGGTCTGTCTATTTGTAGGGGCTGTATGAATACACAAAGAAAGTAATTAACATATTCACCTACTTGAGATACCATTTTGACACCACAAGACACATTCCTGAACGCACAGTGCAGTGAGATTTGATTTCTTCTACCTTCGAATATCAATATTGATCATATAAAGAAATGCAAATTCTTTCCAAAATTCTCTCCAACTGTCTATGGTTTTAGGAATGGCAGGTGTACATATGTGAACGCCTATTATTGTTTCTGGTCCGACAATATCATATGGACATATATTTGCCTATTCATGCATTATGCTAAAGAGTACTATAACTCAAAACGAGAGTCAGATTAATATTCTCATTATTGACGCACGTAGATTTTTTTCATTATTGATCTGCATGGTTTACGTACGAGTACACGTAGGCCAAAGCCGAAAATTCCTCACTGAAATCTTGTTCCCTTGTCTAGATTTGACTTATGTGCCGGAACCGTCAGACTGTCAGTGCCTCAAGATAAAAAGGGTCAATTGACCCGAATTAAATCTGGCTAATTTGGCCATTGACTAGGTTAGTTCAATAACATATGAAGGTCACTTTGAAAATATGCTCTTGAAATGAGCCTGGATCCTTTCTGATTCCTAATGCTAAAGTAGCAATCCATCTGTGGAGTAAATTTCCTAATGGGTTTGAGATTGGCGTTGCTCTTGCCAACGTAACATGAGGCTGGCAGTTGAAATGTTTTGGGAGAGAAGCAATTTCCATTTAATATACTCTCCTACACCATTTGGATCAACAATTCTCAGCTCCACCACAAATGGGAGTTTCCATTAGCCATTTTGTTCGTATTGGTTTGGCCGGAATTTTGATGAATGTCAGGAGGAATAAGGGCTGAATGCACACACACCATATGTTCAGATTGTTGCTTGAGTAGGTTATTAGAGAGCATACCCACTTAACCACTGTGGAAATACAGATTCCAGGTACGCTCTATGAGATTTGTTATTCGGGGAAACATCTGGCCAAGAATGCGAATCTTTCAAATAACTATCGCATTATCACTACATACGAACAAAAATATGTATATATGTGAAAACATTCATGCAAGCCAGGTACTATATGAGAACGCCAATCCATTCAAAGTACGGGAAGGCTTTTTAAAAAGTGTACAATACATAAAGGAGACCTGAAAGAAGGTAGCACTCCCAATGTTGAGGAAGTAGGCATTCAAATAAGGGAACCATGCCGAAGTGGCAAGTGGAAAGTAATTCCCCGACTGTGTTCCTCCAACCAAGCCAAACCAACTAACCAAACAACCAGCCAACCATCCATCCATCCATTTGCCTATCCACCCTAACCATCGGTTTCCAACTTGCATGCCTTTCAAGGTGGTATTAGAGATTCAAATGTTTACTCTTCCTGCATAGAATTGGCGGAGCGACGTCTTCCCCTAGTTTCAAGTCCAAATGGTTCGAACGTGCCATTCCAACTCTTTTCTAGACGTAACGGCCTACATACCGTCGATAGTTCATCAAGGCTTACTTGGAAATATCTCCAATAGGAGTACACCCGGAGCCAGAGCCTTTACGAAAGATGGTGATGTCTGCGGAAGATTCTCTGCGTTTCCGTACTTTGGACATGAAGTCGGTGGCGTCTGCGTTCCGACTTGTTCTCCGCCCAGGACCGCCTCCAATAGCCGCCCCGGTGCAGCCCACTCCCCCAAAGCTTTTGCCCATTTCGCCCAATTTTCCTCTTTGACCTGGGCCAGATCCTGCAATGGAACCAATGTCATAGAGAAACAAGAATTAATTGTTTTCTGAGTGTATCAAGACCCAGTTTGAGATGAAACTTATACTAAATATAGGTTTGACAAATTATGCTCCAAACGTAATAAGGATCTGTTTCCTTTCCTTTCATGAGGATTTCGTGATTTATCCTGTTGAGAATGATATTATCCCCTGTTTGAAACTAATGTACTTTGGCAAAAGGCACACACATCAAATTCTTATCTTCATGAAGAATATCAATCAAAATTACCCATTTTAGACAACACAAAAAGGGGAATTCCTGGCTTCATCGAGATAAATCTTTGTCATGAAGGTCAAGAACCTCCACGTATAGTAGGAAACCAAAACCTCAAGGCCACCTTTAACAAAAAGGTTCGGTGATCTCCCGAAGGAGAGCATGCATGCTACCATGTCCAATATTATGGTAAATGAGGCTTCACCAAAGCCGAGTGTTCCAAATGCCACATAACAAACGTATAGGTCATCGGACTCGTTATAGCTCCTTTTCCAATGAGTAAGCGGGTATCGTGTTAAATGAAGCTTCTTGAAAAGCACTGAACCAAAATGTGACCCGATGATAGGGTGCTCTTAAAAGATTCTCAAAGGAGGGCCCTTCTACACAGATTAGCATGTTAGTGCTTGCTTATTCTTGATCGTCAATTGGTTTGATTTGAATCATCTAGAAACACGTTTCCAGTCAAGTGAAGATGAGAAAACACGTGGTTTTTGAAGGGAAAGATAGATGGTCAAATACGAATCGAAAGGCGGCGGGGCCAATGTTTTTTGCTCCTTTGTTGCTCTTGGGGCCAGGCACGACTTTTGCTATAAATCTCTTGGTTTCGGTTCCCTGACAGAAGTGACCCAAAAATAATCAGTTACTCACTTGCGAAAAGATCAGAGTGATCAAGAGTGAAAAATAATTGCCTTGAATCGCACTTTCATTCATGTGCCCCTTCGAGATTGGATATGTTATTTGATCTCATTCCATGCCCTAAGGTTTATTTTGTACAGGTCTCCCATGTCTATCACCCTACTTAAAAAAAAATATCGCCACCTGCCTGTCTTTTTTCCCTCGTTCTTTTTTCTTTAGTTTTAAGCAGTTTGGTCCATGAGACCGAGGGTTAACAGATGAGAAAAGTTTGGCTTAACTCAACTCTAGTCAGCAGCACTACCTACTCTCATGCTTGAGCGTGTCATTCTTGAGAGGAGGGAAAGAAACAATGACAAAACCTTAAAAGACAGCTCCTTCCAAGTTAGACCTTGCTCAAGGGGAAGGATTCTATTAAATTAGAAATCTACCATGTCTGGACTTGTCCTTGCTGCCAGATCCCAGCTCTTTGAGCAAGTCCGTCAGTTGAGCCAGGGAGGAGCGTCTTCTTTTGGTCACACTGGCACTAGGTGGAGCACCAAAATCGTCAAGCGTGGTCTCAATGGTGGTAATTTGAGATGACGAATCCCTTCGACCGGCCGAGACACACCCAAGGCGACCACGGATGATGTCCTGGAACAAGAGAGAGAAAGAGAGACACTTGAACCCCCGTGGAAAAGCTTCATAGCTGTATGTGAGTATGTTCATCGCTGTTTTGATAACGAGGGACATTATTATCTAGTTGGCTCCGTACTTGAAAGTGTCACCTTGGCACACATTCAGGGACTGGGAGGGACCACCCATTCATTGAATGTGAGAAGGGAAAACTAAACTAGTCAAGAACGTGGGAGAGGTTGACGACGAAAAGGCGGAGAGAAAGACCTTTACTAAGCAAGACAAATTGTCTTTAATTACAGCTGTCACCCACCAGTTAAGAACGCGTCATTGATTGACCTTACCAAAATAGAGTGAACGCCCCTGTTACGCTTATCTTCCCCCCCCCCCTTCCCGTTGGTTCCAAAATAGATCACAGTCTAGAATTTCCTATGCCGTTCCGTACATGCCGTACCCATTGGAGATGATGTTCGCAAGAGCCCTTGTCCAGATATCTGGGCGAAGAGATGTATGTAATTGTAAAGGTAGCCAATGATTATTACCATCTCCATTTGTTCCCGGAGTAGATCGTCCACGCCATTTCCGCCTTGCCACACCAGACCCACTTGATGGCTCAGAATGGGGAGATTACAAACAAAGCAGTTCATTTTTTCAATCATCTTTGTCTTGTTCTTGGGCTGGTGGTAGGTGTGTTGCTTGGGAAGAGCCCGCCTGTATTCGGGGTGTATTAGTACAGCAATATTGTGTCAGGTCCAAGAATGGGAGGGGAGACCCAGGAGAAAATGATTCTTTCTTTCTTCTTTCTTTCCTTCGTCCCTTCGTCCCTCCGTCGTTCTTTCTTTCGTCTTTTTCTCTTTGATGATGTCAAAGCCTCGAGAAAGGTGAGCGAGAGGCACAAAAGAAATAATAAGGTGGAATTCCTTTCCCTGTCTTCACGAGTCCGTTTTTTGGTCGTCTTTGTCGCGTCGTCGTCGTCTTCCTCTTTCGTGGTCTTCTGCCTCGTTCCTCTTACTTCGTGGTGTTTCCTACATGCAAAGGCTCTTCTTAAGAATGCTATCAGCTCGGAATAATACAATGAACCGATTGGGAAGAGTAAAACCCTATTCCGGATGAGCTAAACTCGTAGAAATGAAGAGGGGGGGAAGGAGGAGTTTAACCATGCCAGATGGTCTCGTGAGAGCGACGTTGCATGGAAATGTGGAACCACGGATTCAAATGATGAGCTTGGGTAGGTAGGTTGGTAGGAAGGGAGGTAAGTTCAAGATAAACAGTTAAGTTTGGCAGGATTTTTAGGGCGTCTTCTCTGTCTGCCTTACGTGGGTGTAGAAGAGGGTGGTGCCCACTTGGGATTTGGGATTAAAGACGTGTCAGGTCCGCTTCTTGGGCCCAAGGAATTGAGTGCCTCGGCCGGCGGTTGGTTGGATATTTGTCTGGATTTCAGGAAGACAATCCTCCCATCATCCTGATGGTTTGTGGTTGGTTAGGTGGCGGGGTTTGAAGACTTTGCGGCTCGTCTGAATACTCCTTGGTGGTCGATTGTTGAGGCATCAAAATTGGGCCGACGAGATTCAGAAGCGAGCTCATCCGGGGAACCGTTCCCCATTCTGGACTGAGGACGACGTCTTGTTGATCCAATAAACTGTAACAACAAGGCATAGTGAAAAAAGGGACAGCAAGTTCAGTTTGAGTGAACATAAAACAACATGGAATAAAGGCCTGCCTTGGTCGGTCTTTCTTTCTCTTTGGAAGGGTACCACGGCTACAGGAAAGAGGAGAGCAATTTGAAGCCAATCTCCGGGTATTTAAGGTAATTACGTGAGTTCATTCTAGTTGTCCTGAAGAGAAGAATGAATCTCAAACATGCCAACAAATGCTAAAGTAAATCCTGCCAACATGAATCAACTCTCAGAAAGTACTCTGCAAAGTCGTCGATTTCAATGAGATGATGATGAAAAGAGCTGAAAGATACAAATGACTGACGAGTCTCAGCAACCCTATCAGGCCACCAAGGAGCCTCCCAAATTGGGAACATCTATCGACACAATATATCTAAACGGGGGTTTATCAGCCACGAGGAGGTAAATGGCGAATCCAATTGATTTTCCCACTCGGATTTAGCTCAAAGCCTCTTTCCTCCTCTTTTGGTGAGAGTCCATTTGAAATCGGTCTGGCTCACCGTTCCCAGCCAATAGTGCCACTCGGAGATGCAAAGGATCAATAAAATCTTTCCATCTCGCAAGTAAAGCACGATCAGCCCGAGAACTAACGACGCGAAGGGTCCCCATTTTGGCCGGGTTGTCTGAGCGGAGTGTCGTAACTGTAACTCCAAGTCGCTTCATCTCTTGGGAGACCATTCATCTGCAATTTTTCTTTTCGGGTTGGAACATCTCGGTTCCACGCTTTGGATCATCGCCCTTGTCATCATCACCGGTTCTCATGTGGAATCGACATTTCAGGACATTAGATTGGACTTGGGGGATGTTGACGGTTAGGAGAGAGGGACAGTAAGGGATCATAAATGTCATTCCAAAGGTTATCGTGGTTCCAATCACTCAACTCAAGATGGTTGAAAGAACCGCCAAAAAGATTGCCTTCTGAGCTATTTTGGGCCATTTTTGAATTGCAATATTGAACGATTGTGGCTGACATGGAGCAATTAGTGAGGTGACGGGTGCCTTTATTCACGGTTAAAAATTGGTTAGATATACATAAGATAAGAAGTCTTGACGCTCAATGGGAAATTGACAGGGATGCTCCATTTTAAGGAACCAAGTTAATGGTGGATGAGTACTCTTGGTATTAAATTAGGTCAACACAAGATCGAAACAAGCACTCAAAGTTCACACACGCAAGAAAGAAGTTCTAAGTGGCCAAATTTGGGATGCTTGTTGCACCTCACCAAGCAGAAAATCTTACGGATTAAGTCTTACGTAGAAACCTTTGAAGCAAAGGGAATATTCCAAGTAGGTACAATGCAACTTTCAATTTTTCAAATAAGACATGATAGACAATGAAGATAGTGATGTTTGGGAAGCGATTCTACAATACATTACATAGCATTTTTTTAAAATTAACATTTTACCCCATTTCACTTTTCAAATTTGAACTGCATTGAATCTTGTTGGCTACGTGGGGCACGCATTATCATAGACCATTCAGAATATTTTAGTTCAGGGTGCTAATTTGGTCCATATTGTATTCATCCTGCATTGGTCTCTGAGAAGCCGCAGGGACGAACCTACGAAGCTAATCGTTTTGTGGTTTGAAACCATAGGGAGCGTTTCGTCCCTGAAGAATGGACAGCATAAAGCCACCAAATTTCAGGTGATCAAGCAAGCAAAAATAGACCCTTCATAGAAAACGTCAAAACTGTTCTACAAAAGAGATTTGTATATTGTACATTAATTCAAGAATCAGTGGAATATTCCAGTGGTTCGTGATTGATTTAAGAGTGGGTTAAGATAAGTCTAACGTAGCTCAACTTACTCAACATGAAGGGCCGACATGACGACGATGATCCTGGGGAACCCCATTCCAAGCAAGGCTGTCGAGATCTCAATGACCCATACCCATCCGGAGAGAAAAAGGAATCTGAAGAGGCCTAGATGTATGTCCTCTGTGCTTGGAGTGCTTTCTTTGGGATGGAGAAATCAGACCACCACTGTCTGGTAGCCTCTTCACACTCGGTTTACTCGCTCACACCATATTCACTACTCTTTCTCGGCACGGTTTCCACATCCAAATAAGAGCTGGAATGAAGGTTTAAGATTCCAAAAGGGTTCATGGAATGGAATTTCGTACCACTGCTACTCGTTCCAAATGGATGATGGACTGACATCCAGATATAGGTTTGAGCTTATGACTCGGCAAATTACCTCGTGGCAATAAGGAAAGGAAGATGCTCAAGTTCGTTGAGTGTCCCCACACTAGCCAAGAAAGGGTCTTACATTAGTCTCCAGAGCCCTTTTTAGCCGGGTGTGGACAGCATTATGCTCGAGCTAGAACTGAGGCAATTCACCCATAACTCAAAGTTCTATCCACATGATAAAAAGAAGAAGCGAAGAAGAAACACGAGTAAGAAGAAGAAAAAGAAGAACACGCAGCAGAAGGTACTAACTTGTAGGTAGAAGAAGGCTCCCGGCGTCCGTGAGGTCGACTGATCGAACTAAGTAAGCCAACCAAGCTCAACCAACGATCCAACGAACCCACGGACTCGATGAATGGAGCTCATCCACTAGAAGAGGCTGGCAAGTTCCACCAAAGGTAGGTAGGAAGTGCGTGTGGGATAGTGAGCGCCAGAGAGGCTGCTTTTGCTGCAGCCAGCTGGTTCCTTCCCCGTTCCGCGACCGCACTTGGAACAAGAGGAAACGAATAATGAGCTCAACAATGTATCTACAAGGGTCCTCTACATACAAACAGTAGGTACGCTGAGCGCAGTCTCACTCTCACCTCGAGCAGCCAAAGGCACATAAAGAGTATCAAATCGAGGTCGGTCGGCATCATCGTCATCATCTTCGTATTGCTTCTGCTCAGGGAGCTGGCCCAAAATCGACCACCTGTAGAAAGTGACGAATGAGCGCGGTCCATCCGCTAAAACTAACGCAGGAACCGGGAATCGGGAACGGGGAGGAACCCAGGGAAATTCAGTCTGAGGCAAGCGCCAACGAGCGAACCTGATGAACGACGGTGGAACTGGAACTTAGAAAGAGGCCAAAAGCAACAGCTGTTTGAACTCGACTCTTCCTTGTCCCTTTGGCAAGTTCTACACTTCCACGGCCTCATATGCTTTGGTTGGCGTTCTGAACCTTCGAACTCGTACGGGAAATGGAGAAAGGGAACTGGGAAGAAGGAGAAATCAAGTGTTTTTACGAGAATGAAGAAAAGGGGAACCAACGAAGAAGAAGAATGGTCGTTTCACTTAGTATAAGAGTACAAGAAAAGTAGGGGTAAAAGACAAAAGTTCCACTCGCTCTTGACCCCATGAAGTGGTCACTTCATGAAGTCTAAGACTAATATTACAATTGCTCGGACTGCTGTTTTGGTAAAGCGGTATTGGGTTGGTTTGGCTTTAATTTGAAGACAAGGTACCGTTTGAAGAAAGCTACAATCTTGAATGTCTATGAACGATTTCTTCTTGCAATGACTTTATGGAGGATGGCTATTGATTTTTATCCATGACCAATCATATGCAAATGCTTTGACAAGATATTGTGAACGGGCGTTCAAGGTGTAAATGGTTGAATCCTTTGATAAATGTTCCTTCTTAAATAGAACGGGAAAAGGGGACCCAAGGTTTTCGACGCTCAAAATACAATCTAAGATTGCGTTGAAATTGC
>NC_081450.1:11391233-11391550 GCF_007210705.1 Tigriopus californicus | reverse complement strand
ACAGCACAAGCATATGAATTTCAGGTCTTAAGAGTTAGCTTGCTTAGGGCCGTCACAAGTGGTCTATTATTACGATTATGAAAGCTACATACCCCAATAGCATACTCGAAATAAACTAGGTTGATATTATGTCATTGATCTTGATCCTATTTTGAAGTCCATGAAATCTCCCCACATAAAATTGTCTAACCTTGTAGTACTACCCAGAAGTTCTCTCTGATGGATCCAAGCGAGCACAGATACATCTTCTTTGTACGAGGGGAAAGCACTGTGGCCAATTCATGAACAGATGAGTAGTGAATAATGACCATCTGTGT
>NC_081450.1:11390954-11391201 GCF_007210705.1 Tigriopus californicus | reverse complement strand
CCACTTTGCGTGACCACAACAAAGATGGGGGCAAAGTTGGGATTCTGTCAATGACACTTGAAAATTGAAAGTTGGTTCCCCCTGAACCACCGAGTCACTTCCAGGCTGGAACGCCAACAATGAAACGAAGGCCTTGGAACAAGAATCTGGAACAATCGGGTGTCTACCAAGATAATAATGAACTCATGCGCTCCAAAGTGAACGAGAGCACTGCAGTTTGATTCGAGATCGAAGTACAGGGATTTAT
>NC_081450.1:11390594-11390918 GCF_007210705.1 Tigriopus californicus | reverse complement strand
TCTAAGATTGCGTTGAATTGCCTTCTGACGCCTGCTTGGTCTTCTGCTTCCTGGCCTTGAAGGCTGATTGAAAATTCTTTCATTTGGTGATACAGGCGAACGCTGTATTCATCTAATCTTTTTTAGGTGGCTCAAGTCTCTTATAAAAAACAGTTATTATAGGCATTGGCCCAAAAAATTATTCTAAGCAGATGCGAATCTTGATTTACTAGCCCTGTTCAATGCACATTACATGCCTTTGAATTTTAACATTGAGTGGCTTTCAACTTCTTTGTCCTATTGGAACACAACCGAGGCCAATACGTCAATGAAGAAAGATGAAGT
>NC_081450.1:11390340-11390558 GCF_007210705.1 Tigriopus californicus | reverse complement strand
ATTAGAGTACAAGAAAAGTAGGGGTAAAAGACAAAAGTTCCACTCGCTCTTGACCCCATGAAGTGGTCACTTCATGAAGTCTAAGACTAATATTACAATTGCTCGGACTGCTGTTTTGGTAAAGCGGTATTGGGTTGGTTTGGCTTTAATTTGAAGACAAGGTACCGTTTGAAGAAAGCTACAATCTTGAATGTCTATGAACGATTTCTTCTTGCAAT
>NC_081450.1:11323859-11390289 GCF_007210705.1 Tigriopus californicus | reverse complement strand
ACAGCAGTGTCATAATGTCCCGCCTACCTCCGGTTTTATGACTGCCATTTCTTCACAATTAGGGCTCTCGCTACTTCGGCAAATCAGATTGTCGCCATCCTCTCTTCACTCCTTCTATAAACTTGCCGCATTCAAGGCTTCCAGGTTCTTGGAGCCCAATCATTCTACGACGACAAAATCATTGGCCGGTACCCTCCAGGAGAGTGGGTATCGGCCGTGCATGCCGTCAAATTCTCGACCTCATTCAAAGATCTCTTCACCTGTCAAGGGGTCGTACGATTAAGGAATGGCGGGGCTGTGGACGAGTAATTGGAGGTGAGAAATAGAATGCTCCTTTACAATACTATTCTATTTCAAACGTCTCGGACGACACACAAGAAAAGGGTCAAAGAAGGGGCTCAAGAGCTCAGAATAAAGGGATATCCAATCCATGTTAACACCTTCTAATATGCCACAGCACTTTGAGAAAAAAATAAAAAAACAAAATATAAAATGCAAAATTGTTCTGAAAGCTGGAGAACCGAACAAACCAGTTACGTAACACCCACACGCATGCAAACGCCAAAGGCCTAGCAACGTATCATCCCGAGGTAAACCATTCATCCCTAAAACAGTAAAAATTGAAAATCTTGTGCAGTGATTCCCCTTGGATCCAAGTCCTTGATGCCGGGCTTCACCAGGTTCCCAGGGTGTAAAACTCCACATCAAGTGTCAGTATTGTAGAAAGGAAGTAAATCCCTTTTCCTGTCCACCAAAAGCTCCCCTCACTCACTTGACGGTCTCTACTACTACCACCACTACTACCACTCCTACTACGAGAGAACAAATACCATCTCCTTCTCTCCATCTTCAGCTCTTCAACGTATCTTCCTTCTCCCTCTCATTTCCTGGAAACAAAAGTTTTTTAAAGAAAAAATGCATAGGGAAACTTTTTAGGCAGGTTTAAAATCTCCAAGGCTGGAATTGAGTGGCTGTCGTGCATTCTAGCCAGAGTTTATGGTAAATCCCTGGAATCCAACTGACGCGATACTGGAAGGGCACTCAAGAGGTATGATCGCTTCCGTGCTTTAAATACCAAAGTCAGTCAAACGCTTTAGAGAACCGTGAACCGGTCCAAAAACAGGGTAACCATACTTTAGTCAATGGATTCTGCGGTGTGTGGAGCGGTTTGAGGCATATATCAAGTACCTTGATTTGATGCGCAAGCCCTTCTTCGTAAGCGGTGGACTGACGCACTCAACCCTGTTTGGCGATATCCACGTGGGAGAGAGCTGTTGGTTTCGCGGTGACCCTGGGAAATTGACGCTGGTGCCACCAAACGACCGTGCCACCTATCAGTAAGAAACATTCGGCATCAGGCTAAAATCAATTGCAAGAAATCCACACCTGAGGTCTAAAAATATGCTATCTATATCCAAACGGGATCTCCAAACCTGTTTTCTCCGACTGGAGTCTCCTCCGGATTCCGTTAGCCCAATTGGGTTTCGCGAGTCAATTGAAGTGGACGAAAAGAACCCCTCTGTTGTGGCCATGTTTGGTCCCGATGGACCTGGTGATGAGGGCATTCGGACGAGACACGTGGGCGGATTGCTCATTGATGTACGTTGGGTATTGGTGGTGACGGTGGAAGTACCAGTAGCGATGAGGTCACAAGTCGCCTCCAGAGTCGCTTTCTGGCGACATGGTAGATAAGCCTGCCTCTGACAAAGAGAAGTAGACTCAAAACTCTCGTTTTTACTCAACCTCCATGGAAGGCTGATACGACAAATTAAAAAACATTACTGGATTCCCTCCTCTTGAACATCTTCATGAGGACCTGAAGACTTTTTATCCGCAAAAAATTTGCTGTATCTCCGTGGAACTTCTTCTGGAAGAGGATTCGTCGGCACTGCTCGTCACCAGGAATCCGACCCTCGGCAGCCACCGTGGAATTATGTCGAAGCCTCCTCGGTGACCGATAAGAGCCTGAAAAACAGCACAAAATAATCATCATGGAGATGCCGATGGTATTTTTTCGTTCTATTCCATGCCATCCACCTTCGAATGTCTGAAACATGGGGTTTTACTTGTTTTTCTCCTACTCTCGCTTCTCTCTCTCTCGCTCTCTCTCTTTCTCCCTGGAGACGGAAGCACACACATTCAACCATTCTCCTGTTTTCATTACTTGGATGAACGAAGTTGCAAATTTCATTCTTTATTTGATACTCCCCATTCTGAGCCTCCTGAAGGAGAGTCGGTGATAATTTCGTTGTCACACATATTAGAAATTCATTGGTGTGCGACCACTTTCTGGACATGGCCAAAAAACTTGGAGATTCTTTTATTTTGATAAAGAATATATAATTTGTTGATTAAATATATCTTGTTCGGCATCTGAATTCATGACTCAATACAAATGTTTGTGGGAGGAACCTTCATGTTACATGTTGTCTAAAATTAGCATTAATCCTCTGTCATTCTCTATTAGCTTATTAGAATGTAGAGGCGATATGAAAAAATGATGGAATGAAAAGAAAGTTGATGAAAGATAAGTAAGCTTTCTTAAGCTTTTCAACTCTTTTATTTACCTTTATATTCTATCGGTATTTTTTTTCACAAATTTTGCAACTTTCAAATAAAGTTACGAATCCAGGTTTTGAGGGTTGCTGGGCTTGTTTGCTTGCTTTGAGTTGGAAGCAATAGAAGGATTTGATCCGACAGTCGTGCTGGCAGAACATACAATGAGTTTGTTCAAAATTTGTTTTCAAAACAGCCCTCAAGTGGTTTGCTTGAAGTGGACTTTTTTGTACCAAGACCTGCAGTACCAACCATGGCCTTTTTTTTACTAAACAGCCTTCTCTTTTTGGCTTCCCATGCAAAGTCCTGAATTGTTCCTTTCCCCGAATAGAGAAAACCAGTGCTACTTTTGGGACCATTATGCTCTACATCTCGGTCTGTCTATTTGTAGGGGCTGTATAGAAATACACAAAGAAAGTAATTAACATATTCACCTACTTGAGATACCATTTTTGACACCACAAGACACATTCTCTGAACGCACAGTGCAGTGAGATTTTGATTTCGTCTACCTTCGAATAATCAATATTGATCATAATACAAACAATGCAAAATTCTTTCCAAATTTCTCCAACTGTCTATGGTTTTAAGGAATGGCAGGTGTACATATGGTGAACGCCTTATTATTGTTTCTGGTCCGACAATTATCATATGGACATAATATTTGCCTATTCATGCATTATGCTAAAGAGTACTATAACTCAAAACGAGAGTCAGATTAATATTCTCATTATTGACGCACGTAGATTTTTCATTATTGATCTGCATGGCTTTTACGTACGAGTAACACGTAGGCCAAAAGCCGAAAAATTCCTCACTGAAATCTTGTTCCCTTGTCTAGATTTGACTTACATGTGCCGGAACCCGTCAGACTTCAGTGGCTCAAGATAAAAAGGTCATTGACCCGAATTAAATCTGGCTAGATTTGGCCATTGACTAGGTTAGTTCAATAACATATATGAAGGTCACTTTGAAAATATGCTCTTGAAATGAGCCTGGATCTTTCTGATTCCTAATGCTAAAGTAGCATCCATCTGTGGAGTAAATTTCCCTAATGTGAGATGGCGGTTGCTCTTGCCAACGAACAATGAAGGCTGGCAGTTGAAATGTTTTGGGAAGAGAAAGCAATTCCATTTAATATATCTCCTAACACCATTGGACAACAATTCTCAAGCTCCACCACAAATGGGAGTTTTTTCCATTAGCCATTTTGATCTCGTTATTGGTTTTGGCGGAATTTTGATGAATGTCAGGGAGGAATAAGGGCTGAATGCACACACACCATATGTTCAGATTGTTGCTGAAGTTAGGTTATTAGAAAGCATACCCACTTAACCACTGTTGGAAATACGATTTCCAGCGTACGCTCTATGAGATTTGTTATTGCGGGGAAACATCGGCAAGAAATGCGAAAATCTTTCAAATAACTATGCATTATCACTACATATCGAAACAAAAATATGTATATATGTGAACACATTCATGCAAGCCTAGGTAACTATATAAGAACGCCAATCATTCAAAGTACGGGAAGGCTTTTTTAAAAGTGTACAACATAAGGAGACCTGAAAAGAAGTAAGGCACTCCCAATGTTGAGGAAGTAGGTCATTCAAATAAGGAACGCATGCCGAAGTGCAGTGAAAGTAATTCCGCCGCTGTGTTCTCCAACCAAGCCAAACAAACTAACAAACAACCCAGCCAACCAATCCATCCATCCATTTGGCCTATCCACCCTAACCATCGCGTTTCCAACTGCATGGCCATTTCAAGGTGGTTAATAGAGATTCAAATGTTTACCTCTTCCTGCATAGAATTGGGCGGAGCGACGCGTCTTCCCTTAGTTTCAAGTCAAATGGTTCGAACGTGCCATTCAACTCTTTTCTAGACGTAATCGGCCTACATGTACCGTCGATAGTATCATCAAGGCTTACTTTGGAAATATCTCCAATTAGGAGTACAACCGGAGCCAGAGCCTTTAGAAAGATGCGTGATGTCTGCGGAAGATTCTCTGCGTTCCGTAACTTTGGGACATGAAGTCGGTGCGTCTTCGTTCCGACTTGTTCTCCGCCCAGGACGGCTCCAATAGCCGCCCCGGTGCAGCCCACTCCCCAAAGCTTTTGCCCATTTCGCCAATTTTCCTCTTTGACCTGGGGCCAGATCCTGCAATGGAACCAATGTCAAGAGAAACAAGAATAATTGTTTCTGAGTCTTTCGTCCCAGTGAGATGAACTATACTAAATAAGGTTTGAAAATTATGCTCCAAACGTAATAAGGATCTGTTTCCTTCCTTTCATGGGTTCGTGATTTATCTGTGAGAATGATATTATCCCTGTTTTGAAACTAATGTACTTTGGCAAAAGGCACACACATCAAATGTTCTTATCTTCATGAAGAATATCATCAAAATTAACCCAAATTTTAGGGACAACACAAAAAGGGGAATCCTGGCTTCAATCGAGAAAATCTTTGTCATGAAGGTCAAGAACCTCCACGTATAGTAGGAAACCAAAACCTCAAGGCACTTTAACAAAAAAGTTCGGTGATCTCCCGAAGGAGAGCATGCATGCTACCATGTCCGAATATTAATGGTAAATGAGGCTTCACCAAAGCCGAGTGTTCCAAATGCCACATAAACAAACGTATAGGTCATCGGACTCGTATAGCTCCTTTTCCAATGACGTAGCGGGTATCGTGTTAAATGAAGCTTCTTGAAAAGCACTGAAACCAAAATGTGACGCCGATGATAGGGTGGCTCTTAAAAGATTCTAAAGGAGGGCCTTCTACAACAGATTATGCATGTTAGTGCTTGCTTATTCTTGATGTCAATTGGTTTGATTTGAATCATCTAGAAACACGTTTCCAAGTCAAGTGAAGATGAGAAAACACGTGGGTTTTTGAAGGGAAAGTAGATGGTCAAATACGATCGAAAGGCGGCGGGGCAATGTTTTTTGCTCCTTGTTGCTTCTTGGGGCCAGGCACGACTTATTGCTATAAATCTCTTGTTTCGGTTCCCTGACAGAAAGTGACCCAAAAATATCAGTTACTTCACTTGCGAAAGATCAGAGTGATCATGAGTGAAAAATAATTGCCTTGAATCCAGCACTTTCATTCATTGTGCCCCTTCGAGATTGGATTATGTTATTTGATCTCATTCCATGGCCTAAGGTTTATTTTGTACAGTCTCCCATGTCTATCACCCTAACATTAAAAAAAAATATCGCCACCTGCCTGTCTCTTTGTTTCTCGTTCTTTTTTCTTTAGTTTTAAGCAGTTTGGTCCATGAGACGAGGGTTTAACAGATGAGAAAAGTTTGGCTTAACTCAACTCTAGTCAGCAGCACTACCTACTCTCATGCTGAGCGTGTCATTCTTGAGAGGAGGAAAGAAACAATGACAAACTTAAAACAGCTCCTTCCAAGTTAGACCTTGCTCAAGGGAAGGATTCTATTAAATTAGAAATCTACCATGTCTGACTTGTCCTTGCTGCCCAGATCCCAGCTCTTTGAGCAAGTCGTCAGTTGAGCCAGGGAGGAGCGTCTTCTTTTGGTCACACTGGCACTAGGTGGAGCACCAAAATCGTCAAGCGTGGTCTCAATTGGTGTAATTTGAGATGACGAATCCCTTCGACCGGCCGAGACACACCAAGGCGACCACGGATGATGTCCTGGAACAAGAGAGAGAAAGAGAGACACTTGAAACCCCGTGGAAAGCTCATAGCTGTTATGTGAGTATGTTCATCGCTTGTTTTTGATAACGAGGGACATTTATTATCTAGTTGGCTCCGTACTTGAAAGTGTCACCTTGCACACATTCAGGGACTGGGAGGGACCACCCATTCATTGAATGTGAGAAAGGGAAAACTAAACTAGTCAAGAACGTGGGAGAGGTTGACGACGAAAAGGCGGAGAGAAAGACCTTTACTAAGCAAGACAAATTGTCTTTAAATTACAGCTGTCACCACCAGTTAAGAACGCGTCATTGATTGACCTTACCAAAAATAGAGTGAACGCCCCTTTACGCTTATCTTCCCCCCCCCCTTCCCGTTGGTTCCAAAATAGATCACAGTCTAGAATTTCCTATGCCGTTCCGTACATGCCGTACCCATTGGAGATGATGTTCGCAAGAGCCCTTGTCCAGATATCTGGGCGAGAGATGTTATGTAATTGTAAAGGTAGCCAATGATTATTACCATCTCCATTTGTTCCCGGAGTAGATCGTCCACGGCCATTTCCGCCTTGCACACCAGACCCACTTGATGGCTCAGAATGGGGAGATTACAACAAAGCAGTTCATTTTTTCAATCTTCGTCTTGTTCTTGGGCTGTGGTAGGTGTGTTGCTTGGGAAGAGCCCGCCTGTATTCGGGGTGTATTAGTAACAGCAATATTGTGTCAGGTCCAAGAATGGAGGGGAGACCCAGGAGAAAATGATTCTTTCTTTCTTCTTCTTTCCTTCGTCCCTTCGTCCCTCCGTCGTTCTTTCTTTCGTCTTTTCTCTTTGATGATGTCAAAGCCTCGAGAAAGGTGAGCGAGAGGCACAAAAGAATAATAAGGTGGAATTCCTTTCCCTGTCTTCACGAGTCCGTTTTTTGGTCGTCTTTGTCGCGTCGTCGTCGTCTTCCTCTTTCGTGGTCTTCTGCTCGTTCCTTACTTCGTGGTGTTCCTACATGCAAAGGCTCTTCTTAAGAATGCTATCAGCTCGGAATAATACAATGAACCGATTGGGAAAGAGTTAAAACCCTATTCCGGATGAGCTAAACTCGTAGAAATGAAGAGGGGGGAAGGAGGAGTTTAACCATGCCAGATGGTCTCGTGAGAGCGACGTTGCATGGAAATGTGGAACCACGGATTCAAATGATGAGCTTGGGTAGTAGTTGGTAGGAAGGGAGGTAAGTTCAAGATAAACAGTTAAGTTTGGCAGGATTTTTAGGGCGTCTTCTCTGTCTGCTTACGTGGGTGTAGAAGAGGGTGGTGCCCACTTGGATTTGGGATTAAAGACGTGTCAGGTCCGCTTCTTGGGCCCAAGGAATTGAGTGCCTCGGCCGGCGGTTGTTTGATATTTGTCTGGATTTCAGGAAGACGATCCTCCCATCATCCTGATGGTTTGTGGTTGGTAGGTGGCGGGGTTTGAAGACTTTGCGGCTCGTCTGAATACTCTTGGTGGTCGATTGTTGAGGCATCAAAATTGGGCCGACGAGATTCAGAAGCGAGCTATCCGGGGAACCGTTCCCATTCTGGACTTAGGACGACGTCTTGTTGATCCAATAAACTGTAACAACAAGGCATAGTGAAAAAAGGGACAGCAAGTTCAGAGTTTGAGTGAACATAAAACAACATGGAATAAAGGCCTGCCTTGGTCGGCTTTCTTTCTCTTTGGAAGGGTACCACGGCTACAGGAAAGAGGAGAGCAATTTGAAGCCAATCTCCGGTATTTAAGGTAATTACGTGATTCATTCTAGTTGTCCTGAAGAGAAGAATGAAATCCTCAAACATGCCAACAAATGGCTAAAGTAAATCCTGCCAACATGAAATCAACTCTCAGAAAGTACTCTGCAAAGTCGTCGATTTCAATGAGATGTATGAATAAAGAGCTGAAAGATACAAATGACTGACGAGTCTCAGCAACCCTATCAGGCCACCAAGGCCTCCCAAATTGGGAACATCTATCGACACAATATATCTAAACGGGGGTTTATCAGCCACAGGAGGTAAATGGCGAATCCAATTGATTTTCCCACTCGATTTTAGCTCAAAGCCTCTTTCCTCCTCTTGGTGAGAGTCCATTTGAAATCGGTCTGGCTCACCGTTCCCAGCCAATAGTGCCACTCGGAATGCAAAGGATCAATAAAATCTTTCCATCTCGCAAGTAAAGCACGATTCAGCCCGAGAACTAAACGACGCGAAGGGTCCCATTTTGGCCGCGGTTGTCTGAGCGGAGTGTCGTAACTGTAATCCAAGTCGCTTTCATCTCTGGGAGACCATTTCATCTGCATTTTCTTTTTCGGGTTGGAAACATCTCGGTTCCACGCTTTGGATCATCGCCTTGTCATCATCACCGGTTCTTCATGTGGAAATCGACATTTCAGGACATTAGATTGGACTTGGGGGATGTTGACGGTTAGGAGAGAGGGACAGTAAGGGATCATAAATGTCATTCCAAAGGTTATCGTGGTTCCAATCACTCAAACTCAAGATGGTTGAAAAAACGCCAAAAAGATTGCCTTCTGAGCTATTGGGCCATTTTTTGCAATTGCAATATTGAACGATTGTGGCTGACATGGAGCAATTAGTGAGGTGACGGGTGCCTTTATTCACGCGTTAAACATTGGTTAGATATACATAAGATAAGAAGTCTTGACGCTCAATGGGAAATTGACAGGGTGCTCCATTTTAAGGAACCAAGTTAATTGGTGATTGAGTACTCTTGGTATAAATTAGGTCAACACAAGATCGAAACAAGCACTCAAAGTTCACACACGCAAGAAAGAAGTTCTAAGTGGCCAAATTTGGGATGCTTGTTGCACCTCCCAAGCAGAAAATCTTACGGATTAAGTCTTACGTAGAAACCTTTGAAGCAAAGGGAATATTCCAAGTGAGGTACAATGCAACTTTCAATTTTTTCAAATAAGACATATAGACAATGAAGATAGTGATGTTTGGGAAGCGATTCTACAAATACATTTACATAGCATTTTTTTAAAATTAACATTTTACCCCATTTCGCTTTTCAAATTTGAACTGCATTGAATCGTTGTTGGCTACGTGGGGCACGCATTATCATAGACCATTCAGAATATTTTAGTTCAGGGTGCTAATTTGGTCCATATTGTTATCATCCTGCATTGGTCTCTGAGAAGCCGCAGGGACGAACCTACGAAGCTAATCGTTTTGTGGTTTGAAACCATAGGGAGCGTTTCGTCCCTGAAGAATGGACAGCATAAAGCCACCAAATTTCAGGTGATCAAGCAAGCAAAAATAGACCCTTCATAGAAAACGTCAAAACTGTTCTACAAAGAGATTTGTACATTGTACATTAATCAAGAATCAGTGGAATATTCCAGTGGTTCGTGATTGATTTAAGAGTGGGTTAAGATAAGTCTAACGTAGCCTCAACTTACTCAACATGAAGGGCCGACATGACGACGATGATCCTGGGGAACCCCATTCCAAGCAAGGCTGTCGAGATCTCAATGACCCATACCCATCCGGAGAGAAAAAGGAATCTGAAGAGGCCTAGATGTATGTCCTCTGTGCTTGGAGTGCTTTCTTGGATGGAGAAATCAGACCACCACTGTCTGGTAGCCTCTTCACAACTCGGTTTACTCGCTCACACCATATTCACTACTCTTTCTCGGCACGGTTTCCACATCCAAATAAGAGCTGGAATGAAGTTTAAGATTCCAAAAGGGTTCATGGAATGGAATTTCGTACCACTGCTACTCGTTCCAAATGGATGATGGACTGACATCCAGATATAGGTTTGAGCTTATGACTCGGCAAATTACCTCGTGGCAATAAGAAAGGAAGATGCTCAAGTTCGTTGAGTGTCCCCACACTAGCCAAGAAAGGTCTTACATTAGTCTCCAGAGCCCTTTTTAGCCGGTGTGGACAAGCATTATGCTCGAGCTAGAACTGAGGCAATTCACCCATAACTCAAGTTCTATCCCACATGGATAAAAAGAAGAAGCCGAAGAAGAAACACGAGTAAGAAGAAGAAAAAGAAGAACACGCGAGCAGAAGGTACTAACTGTAGGTAGAAGAAGCTCCCGGCGTCCGTGAGGTCGACTGATCGAACTAAGTAAGCCAACCAAGCTCAACCAACGATCCAAACACCCACGGACTCGATGAATGGAGCTCATCCACTTAGAAGAGGCTGGCAAGTTCCACCAAAGGTAGGTAGGAAGTGCGTGTGGGATAGTGAGCGCCAGAGAGGCTGCTTTTGCTGCAGCCAGCTGTTCCTTCCCCGTTCCGCGACCGCACTTGGAACAAGAGGAAACGAATAATGAGCTCAACAATGTATCTACAAGGGTCCTCTACATACAACAGTAGGTACGCTGAGGGCGCAGTCTCACTCTCACCTCGAGCAGCCAAAGGCACATAAAGAGTATCAAATCGAGGTCGGTCGGCATCAATCGTCATCATCTTCGTATTGCTTCTGCTCAGGGAGCTGGCCCAAAATCGACCACCTGTAGAAAGTGACGAATGAGCGCGGTCCATCCGCTAAAACTAAGCAGGAACCGGGAATCGGGAACGGGGAGGAACCCACGGAAATTCAGTCTGAGGCAAGCGCCAACGAGCGAACCTGATGAACGACGGTGGAACTGGAACTTAGAAAGAGGCCAAAAGCAACAGCTGTTTGAACTCGACTCTTCCTTGTCCTTTGGCAAGTTCTACACTTCCAGCGGCCTCATATGCTTTGGTTGGCGTTCTGAACCTTCGAACTCACGGAAATGGAGAAAGGGAACTGGGAAGAAGGAGAAATCAAGTGTTTTTTACGAGAATGAAAGAAAAAGGGGAACCAACGAAGTAGAAGAATGGTCGTTTCACTTAGTATGAGAGTACAAGAAAGTAAGGGTAAAAGACAAAAGTTCCACACTCGCTCTTGACCCCATGAAGTGGTCACTTCATGAAGTCTAAGACTAATATTACAATTGCTCGGACTGCTGTTTTGGTAAAGCGGTATTGGTTGTTTGGCTTTAATTTGAAGACAAGGTACCGTTTGAAGAAAGCTACAACTTGAATGTCTATGAACGATTTCTTCTTGCAATGACTTTATGGCGGTTGGCTATTGATTTTTAATCCATGACCAATCATATGCAAATGCTTTGACAAGTTATTGTGAACGGGCGTTCGAGGTGTAAATGGTTGAATCCTTGATAAATGTTTCCTTCTTAAATAGAACGGGAAAAGGGGACCCAAGGTTTTCGACGCTCAAAATACAATCTAAGATTGCGTTGAAATTGCCTTCTGACGCCTGCTTGGTCTTCTGCTTCTGGCCTTGAAGGCTGATTGAAAATTTCTTTCATTTGGTGATACAGGCGAACGCTGTATTCATCTAATCTTTTTTAGGTGGCTCAAGTCTCTTATAAAAAACAGTTATTATAGGCATTGGCCCAAAAATTATTTCTAAGCAGATGCGAATCTGATTTACCAGCCCTGTTCAATGCACATTACATGCCTTTGAATTTTAACATTGAGTGGCTTTCAACTTCTTTGTCCTATTGGAACAAACCGAGGCCAATACGTCAATGAAGAAAGATGTAATGGATGTTTAATGCACTAAGCTAATACCGCTCAAGAAAATCTCGGGATTGGAGAACAATCACCTTTGCGTGACCACAACAAAGATGGGGCAAAGTTGGGATTCTGTCAATGACACTTGAAAATTGAAAGTTGGTTCCCCTGAACCACCGAGTCACTTCCAGGCTGGAACGCCAACAATGAACGAAGGCCTTGGAACAAGAATCTGGAACAATCGGGTGTCTACCAAGATAATAATGAACTCATGCGCTCCAAAGTGAACGAACACTGCATTGAATTCGAGATCGAAGTACAAAGTATGCCAAACTGCTTCGTATGAGACCACTAGAAACCTCACAAGCATATGAATTTCAGGTCTTAAGAGTTAGCTTGCTTAGGGCCGTCACAAGTGGTCTATTATTACGATTATGAAAGCTACATACCCCAATAGCATACTCGAAATAAACTAGGTTGATATTATGTCATTGATCTTGATCCTATTTTGAAGTCCATGAAATCTCCCCACATAAAATTGTCTAACCTTGTAGTACTACCAGAAGTTCTCTCTGATGGATCCAAGCGAGCACAGATACATCTTCTTTGTACGAGGGGAAAGCACTGTGGCCAATTCATGAACAGATGAGTAGTGAATAATGACCTTCTGTGTCCTTCTTGAAAAGTTCTTGAAGCTAATGACGTTGAGCTGGATCACATTTAGAGATCCTCGTTGATGACAGAACCAAATATATGTTTAAGACCGACATTTGAGCGTGAACCCCCGTGCATGCGATGAATTTGAGTCCATTGAAAAATTTGCAGCAATTGACCCCTTCAATGAAATTAATTGGTTTTAGTTGTAAGACACAATGGTCATTTCCTCATTTCTCCCCGTCTCATATGATTGAATGGATGAATAAATGGATGGATCGGATCGTTTGGCCAAGAAAAGGATGCGATCCTTCCGCATAAGTAAACATGGCCTAGTCACCATGTTGCAGTAGCTCCAGATTGATTTTCTGCCCCTCAAGGATGAAGTGAGTGTAGGGAGAGTAGGGCCTCTTTCGTTAGGCTCGCTTGACAAGACTATCTAGTCTCCTTAGGTGGAAGGTAAGAAGGGGGAAGGCAAAGGCTGGCGCATTGTGGTTGACGTTGAAGGTGGAAGACCTTTTTTGGTCTTCTTCAAAGACTCCTCCTTACTGCTCCTGCTGCTCCTGCTGCTGCGGGTGTGTTGTGAGTCTTGGCTCCCTAAATTTGAAGGCTGGGTGAAGAAATGATGTCAAACAGCATTTGGCTGACAAAGAACAATAGATAACAAGGCGTGAAAAATGAATAGAAACTGGAAGAAGAGAACAGAGGAGAGGAGACAATTGGGTACCAAACTCAAAAGACTTGGGAGGCGAAGGGGGAACTTCATCCGAGCCAGAAGGATGATCAAAGGCTGCTTGCTTGCTTGCTTGCTTGCTTGCTTGCCATTACCTTGTCATCCACGATACGGCAAGCAGCTTCTAACTATCTGGCTCCGGTAACTTGTTGTTCAGATACAAATATTTGGAAAGATTTGGATCACTAATCTGGGATTAAGCGGCGCTGGAGCTTGGCTCGTGGTGCGTTGTTCAATTGTACAATCACTCGTACCTCAGTCAATATCTTGAATGATGAGTTCATTCACTAGCACTTGCTTTCTCGTTTGTTACATCCATAGTCAATGGTACACAAGTTGTATGAAATATTATCCCCCCCCCCCACCCACCTAGTCTCAAATCAATCTAAAGTGATCTCACGGGGAGAGAAAGTTCCAGGAAAATCCCACCTGCATGCACACAGGTTTGAGGATCATCATCATCATCAAGGCCAATCAGAGGGTCTCTGGGCATGGGTTGTTGAATAATGCTCAGAGTGCCTCGAATCGGGAACAATTAGCTCCATAGACCTCCATACTATGACTTATTGGCTAAAGTACACATGTGCTCTTTAGAGCTACTTGTTAGTACGAGTACGTACTATACCTGAAGATTCGAGTTCAATAGAACATTCTACTAATTTTATTTTGGGTCGAGCAAATGGTTCGAATAAGGTGAAGGGACAATCTGAAATGGCCTTTGAAGATAACGCGATAACGGAGATTGATTATTGAATACCAATGCGGTCCCTTTGTCGGGCTTACTTCGTGTTACTCCTTGTAATTTCAAACGGATCCAGGGGAAAGCCCAGAGTGAGATATGGAAAGAAAACTCCTAAAATCTTGGGATCAGTTCAAAATGTCGATCAAAAGGTACATTTTGCCATGTCCTTTCTTTCATTCAAAAGTAGGCTACAAGTGTGAGGAATAATTGAATACTGTTCAGAAGGAAATAAAATATATTTCAACAAATGATAGCCAACGAATTACGCAACATCAAAACATGTGTGTACAACCAAATTAATTCATCATTATCATTGGTTATGTACCTGTAGGGTACTCCTCGTTGGTCAACATGTCAAATAACTCTACTCCAAAAAAAGATTTCCATCAATCCCAATGAGATTGGACCCGTCCCTAACTGATGATGAGGTCAGCTCATTGTTACCTTGGGAAAAAGGTCACTTTTGGCCCTTTTAGCCTGTACGTTTTCAATTGATAGGGATACTGCTGTAAACAATTGATTCTCCCCCAAATCGAGGACCTTTCTTGTGCTAAGAAACTGCGCTTAACAGTACGCCAAATAATTCTGTGAAGATGGTGAATTGCAACAATAGATCAAGCAAATTTTCGGCAAAGGTTGATTTAATTACCAACCATGAAGATGTAAATAAAAGACAAATCACTTCCAAAATCTCTGAAATAAACAAACAATTCACAAATGTTGTTTTGTTAAAATTGACATTAAAGTTATTTACGAGGCGAGTCCACACTCATCGCTTGTCAAAATATTGACGTATTTCATACCGAATCGTAGTGGCGCCAGTCAAGAGCAAAGTGTTCCTCGCAAGAAGTTAATGGAGAAAACGAATTAAATAGGGCTTTGAAGGCAGCATCATTAGACTTTCTTTGAAGCACGGACCTTTTTTATCACTTTGTGTCTCGTCTGACAAATTCAATATCCCAGCAACTCTATCAAATTGTGACTTTGAACAAAATCTCCTCAGATCAACTCTTGCGGCAAAGAATAGATCTTTCAAACCATATCAGCATGATCTCTCGTTCCATCTGCCATTTGGTAAGCTATTGAAATTGGGTCGAAACTTCAAAGACCAACCACAATTTCCAAGAACTTGTGCATTTCCGCCGTTTCGATCGGTGTTAGTGTAGTGTAGAGTACCAACCAACGATTTTCAATTCGATCCACGATGACCAAACGGGAACCCGCTTGAACGGTCTTGCCTCTTCCTTTAGCAGAGGATTGAGGTATTGAAGGAAGGAAGAGCTTCTCATTTTTTCTCCTTTAGTAGATTGAGCTTAAGCGAAGGCAGTGCGGCCTTCGTCCTTGCTTTGATGTCAAAGAAACGACGTCTCCCTTATCATCACCCAAGATAAAGCGTCCTTTCTTTCAGCACCGACAAAATTCAATAGGAACACCAGTTCAAACTTCTTCTTTTAAAGACCAATTCACTGAGGCGGGTACACAGCACCACATTTATCTCACATTCATGTCGATAAAAAACCCAACAAGGATACATATGTATATGGTACGTAGACGAACGGGTAACCAAATGCGGGTTGGAATGATGATCGGTACAATAATAACAATGATGTATGCCTCAATACGTCTCGCCCATCATAAGAACCGTTAGTGCGGACCAGCCCGTGAAAGGGCGGCAGCCTTGCCCGTGGCCAGTCTTGTCGTGATATTGCTCCCAAATGTAACCCGTTCGATGGTACTCTCGGATGACATTTCCAATCACCGCTTGTCTCAGTTTCAAGTAGACCTTTTGAGCTCGATACTGATTCGGTCCGGGAGCATCAGCATAATGCTTGAGGGCTCGAACCGCGAGGAAATTTATGTTAATCCAAATTGGTCCTCGCCAATAGGGAGGGTCATGCTCGGTGTTGCGTTTCATGTAGAGCGAGGCGGATTGTGATAACGATCGGAGGCCGTAGGGTGTGAACAACTTCTGGGGATCCTCGAGGTCAGCTAGAACGGCGGCCAATTTGGGCGAGGACGGATCAATGATTTGGAGGATGAACGGGAACAAACCTGTGGAACAGAGCACACTGAGAGGATGAGAGTGTTAATTCCTCAGACGTGATTGGATTAGATCATCCATCATCTGAGAAGAGCAGGGGGGTCATAACAGGTCTTTGAATGGGAAGGATAAGAACAATGACCATTTTTCAGGATGTGACAAGAAAAGGCAAGCAAGACGTCAATGGCTACATGTCGTGGAACCAATGAGCTTTCTCCTAGACTAACAGTTATCTAAGTCGATTGGAATCCGCAAAATTGTTGCTTCAGTTCCAAGGAACCAATAACAGGCCAAATGCCAATTTTCAACCACTTTTTATTCAGAAAGAAAAGCTTGTGATTTTCAAAATATCTACTTTTTACATGGTGTTAAAGGAAACCCTAAACCTTTAGTTTTATAACAAATATTTCAAATGATCACTACAATCAATCTGATCGAATTTGGCACAGAAACTTGAAAGATGACTCTCGCGCCAACACACAACTAAATAAAAATACCCCATAAGACTTATTTTACACCGACAATACACCCATTTTGCCTTATTGTCAAGGATACCTCAGTTACAACTTAGCCATTTATTGCCATGAAAAGAACCCATTGCAACATTGTTTTAGCGGCAAGCATTTCAGCATTTCAATGGAAGGCTTGCAGACTCATTTTTCACGCCCAACTTCCTATGACGTAGGGCCGTGCAAGTCATTAAGGCTTCGAAGCCTGTCAATCAATGACTTTTCAATGCCCTGGCTTTTGACTTGGACACGATCCGAAGAGAAAGGGCTTGAAAATGAATCTCCATGATTCAAGTACTTTCACTATTTCAGTTTAGAGCGCTTTGTACTGCATTGTACTGCAACGTGGTGGAACATGAGCCTTTTAACGTTGCGACACAAATACAACACCAAATCGTGATTGCTAACTCAAAAATAGATTGATTACACAAGTTGTCACGGCAAGATACTTATTCTTCAGGCAACCACCAAACGGTCTTTTTAATCTTTTCATACATGGAACAGTTCAAGGCTACTTTCCAACTTGAGATGAGAAAGAGGCAACGCCAAAAAACAGGACCAAGATTCAAGAGGAAAGTTAGACTGGTCTCAAAAATGAACAAAGTCAAGAAAAGAGAACTTCTCGAGGATGGGTGTTAAATCTTTAATACATTACCGTGCCAAACACTGGAGGGGTGGGTGTCTTACTTGAAGATTGAAAACTCGGATCTTCACTCGAGATATGTTTTTCTCTTCAGGTTGAAGCGAGGAAGATAAATCAGCAGAAGGTGGAAAATGAGAGAGAGTTCAAACTTACTGTTGTAGCCTAATTGAGGCACGTATTGGAGCTTCGGTGGCGTTTTGGTGACCCTAATCTTTTCTGGTTTGGGCATCCCTGGACGATGGGTTTTGGAATTGATGGGTGGCCTTTCCAAGCGAATGTCCTCGGTGTGAAAGCCAAAATCTAGATAGGCTTTGTGTTTTTCAGACCAGTGCATTTCATTTAGAAACATGTTGTCGTGTAAGAACTCGCTTGTCGCAGAATACTTTTCCTGAAATGGCATCACTGATTGGAGATTAGGTGTATCAATATTTTGAAGATGGGAAAGGAGCACTTTTAATAAGTGTTTTTTTCCAATTAACATTGTGCAGGGTCCACCATCGCTATTGTGCTTTTCAACGCGTTGAACAGCTAGTAGTACCCTCTGACTTGTCTAGGTTTGGACAAACAGTGGTGAACAACTCAATGCAAAGTGAAAGATCCAAAGTTAAGGCCATTGAACCTTTCTGTTTAAAGCCAAACATTATACTTCTGAAATGTCATAGATAGTCTGAAGTCATTCCAAGGTGGTAGCCAATAAGCACAAATTTCAAAAAAAGGAACTAGAAATTCAAGTGTTTTTGTGGGTTTTAATTACACCATGTGTGGAGAGTACGTACAATTACTGGGTGTATTTTTAGAATTGTGCTTAATAGTCAATGGCTTGATCTTTCCATGGAATGAGAAACAATAGAAACTCGATTTTTCTCTTGGTCTCTATTTGAGTAGCTGCAGCAAGGGTGATTAGTGAAGTATCAAAAGGTTCTTCAAGTAATGGCTGCAAGCCATAGGTTGATTCCTCCATTGCTCGATCTGCTCAATCTTGAGATGCATTTACCCGAGTACTCACATTTATGGCGGACCCTGCAACTGTTTCTTTGTAACGATGAAGAAACGCATATTTTGGCATAAAAAGGCGCGAAAGAAAAAAAAAAGAGTCATGGCCAAAGAAGTAGTCAAATCCAATTCTCAATTAATAGACCAAGCCGAAACTGAGATACGTGTTCTAGTCAAAGGGAAACGCATTTAGTATTTAATTAGTATTTAAAAATACATCATCATCCTAAGCGTCACATCTCATCCTTGTAACGTTTTCTTGGATCCGGTTGGATGTAAAAATAGAATGCTGTCGTAAAGAAAAATCCCAAATCATTCGTTCAAAATGCTAAAAATGCCAAGAAGGCAACAGACTAAGTCAATTCACCTTTCAGCTGGTTTTGTAAAAAATAGGTCAAATACACCGTTTCATATCAATTTATACATTCAACAAAAACTTGTAAATTTTCAACACGGGATTCTTGCAGTGCTTTCGCTTACAGCGTGTCATTTCAACTTAAAAATTACTTATTTACCCTAAAAGTGACCTTTTCGCCCAAGGTTATAAAAGCAAGGATATCATTTATTACTTACATGATCCATTCCAATCAAGCGACCAATGTCCGCCATTAGTTTTGAGGCCAAAGCCATCCAACATCGAAGGTCCAAGTGTCGTTCGTCCTCGGTTGGGTGAGAAGCCCGAGGATAGTCATCTAACCCTGAGGTCAACGTCTTTGGATTCAGTTCTCGATCCGCTGTCCCATTGCGGCCTCTCCATCTGGAAGAAAAAACCGACATAGCCTAAATTTTACATCTATATCACAAAGAAAGGCAGTTCTAGGTCCTTTTATACACGCCTCACACCCGTTCCAAATGCGAAATGGGGACACAAAAGCGTGTTCCCATGGTTTTGGTAGCAACATGAGCGTGAGAGTTGTCGAAAACTTGATTTCCCTGGAGAATGGGCTTAAAAATCCGAGTCAGTTAATAATTTGGAAAAGGTCCGTGGGCTTTTCAAAATCCTAAGAACTCTGAACTCAACTTGAGAATATTCTTACATATCCCTAAAACCAGGTTCTAATTAGCTGAAGTGATCCAGTTGGAGAAGCCATTGTGCGTCATTCCAACCGAGGAGCGCAAAAACAGGTTAAGCGGGAGGGTTACAGGGTGGAACAAAAGGCACCAAAAATATTTTAGTGTGCAATGTGGAACAGAACAGAATGTCAATAAACAGACTAATAATCGCCAAACATCAATCCAACAGAGTTTGGCACAATACATTTTTACAACACCCGGTAGGGGAAAAGCAGGTCGTTTTACTGCACATCCATCCCCTTCACACGACTTTTCTCATCATCACTTTCGAAGCGCTACTTGAAACAACAGACATTCAGGCTTGAAAACGCGCCAAGTTAATGTTTTATAACAAAAATGGTCCAGATTTGAAATGGAACCGTTCCAGTTGTAGAACGCGAACTAATTGGCAAGAGAGAGGAAAATGGGATCCACTGGCACATGTGGAGATTCCCCTGAGGCATTCTGGATCAAAGTAAGTGTGTGGTGAGGGTGGATTTGGATGCCCAAATGTGCTACCATACACGACTTTGAAAGGCGCCGCAGCATGAAATTGCAATTTCAAGCATTTTCCAGCACTTTAAGGAACCAACCCGGCAACCAACCAACCAACACCCCCTCGTTTTGGAGCTGGTTGGCTCTCTGGGCGTGGGTCGATAGTTTTGGCTTAATGCTCAACTCGTCGTTGGGAGCAGCTTGGCTCGTTATTGGAAGATGAGCTCTTGGGTATTATGATACAACACAGAGGGAGGCCATTGCGAGGTCGTTCCCTGATAGTTATTAAAAGACAATTGAGCTCAGATGCACTTCCAATGATGGAATGTAGGAAATTGGGGAATCCTTCCAATTTACCATATCAAAGGTGAGCCAGGCCAAAAGAGCCTCGGTCGGCGGTCTTGCTGCTTCCATCATCATCGTACATGCAACAGGACAGTTCCATGGAAGACTTTACGAATGGAAATCCACATATGGCAAGCACTCTTCTCTTTTTCGTTTGAAACCTACATTTCTTTGTTCAAACAAAAATTCTGGAACAAAACTGTTCCTGGGAACTATGTCTTTTCAAGATAAATGATAAGAGTTAGGTAACGCATTCCATTCAAGAAAGAATAGCTTACTGATCGATTCTAAAGAAGGTAAAGACAGGCAAATAAGTGCGGTACTGGTCTTGAATGTGAGATGTGAATAATGACTACAATCGGTCAAGACTGAGACGAACTCCAAATTGTATTTTTGTTAGGCTTTGAAGTAAAAGCTAGAGGCTAAGTAAAGAACTATCCAACATGAAAATATTTTCACATTGTTTTATTTCTTCAAAGGCCAATTTCCAACCAAGGCCCTTTCATACTGGCCATAGTAAAAGAGGAAGTGCCACGCTAGATCGCTAAAAACACCTTGTGCTTGTGACATGCCTTGAAATGTTGTGCTGCCGAGGACACTAAATATACATATTATTATGAAAGATTGATTCTAAAACAACACAACCTCATTAAAAAGCTAGAACGACATTGTCGGCCAAATTGGAGCCAATATTTTCTGGAGGCTGGCTCACAAAAGCTACTTTGACGTGCAGAGCGTAGCGCATTTTATGAGCGGCACATGCACAGGGAAAGCTTGTCATATCTATAAAAATGTACATCTTTCTCAATCAAATATTCACACAAATTAGTTTCCTTGGAAAAGGTAAGTTCATAGCACAGTTCAAAAGAAATGTGCGAGTCGTCATCATATCTAGGCTTGGAAAAGCCAAGAAGGTTTGTTTCTCCAACAATGCATGCCCTTGTTTTCAAAAACTAGCACAATATAAAGTACAAAAAACATGAAAGGATGTCCTCAGTTGATAAAGAAATGAACATTTGCCCTCGTCCGGCCAACGAAGCCAGCTATCATTGTATCCTTTTATAGTTCCGATAGGCAGGGTCCTAGTCCGTATCAGTTTGGTTTTCCATCAGTGGGTGTGGTTAGCGTCTAAATGTTTCCTTGAGCAAAGTCGGGACGAGATTTGAACCGGGGCCCTCTCTCATGCTAAGAAATTGCGCTTACCACTACACCCCATGTCGTTCCAAAGGTTAACTTTCGGCATCGGGGTTTGAACCCACGAAACCTGGGCAGAAAATTCTTGCCTTATTTGCGCTCCATCTTAGGCAAAAAACCATATCAATTTCTGCCTTATGGTATTTTTCGAATGTACAAATATTTCAATTCCATTAGACTTGGAAAATATGTTTTCATGAGCGGTGTTTGAGTCTTCATAAGGCTACTTTATGTTCAGTACATGTGAGCACAGTTGAAAGACATTTGATGCCTGCACCTACTATTCGTACTGAATCGAAGGACGAGAGTCGATGAGCAAATGCAACTTGAGCGAGGGAAACTGCAATTTTCCTCGCAATTCTTGAAACATTTCGAGGACCTCAAATTTGTTAAAGCGTCAATCAAAATCTGTCAAGCAGATAATTCATTGCGGGTGTAATTTTCTGCTTTCTGCCAAGAAGAGAACTTCGGAAAAGAATGAATGCTTGCTTTACCAGAGGGCATTGTGAACCTATTTCTTTTAACATTAACTAACAAGAACTGAATTACAGCCATATCCTGTTTGTAAAGGAATGCAATGCGTACAATACATGCCTGTTAATAGCACTAGCCCTGAAGATCTATAGTTTTCTTTCGTATGAGCATAAGTTATAATAAGAAAACCAAAGCCTTTAAAATGTCACACAAGGCTTGCTTCTAGCGTCTTTTACTTAATTTTCTAATTCAAAACCTTTTGCAAATACACAGCTCAAGGGAAAGGTCGTCATGATGTGTCATTATTACTTCTTCCGTCATAGTTAGATAAGCGTGAGATTTAATCCCTACTTTGGGCTCGTACGGAATGGTTTTCCCCAATACTTCATCTTAACAATACTTTCAAAAAATACAATTTTCGAACAAATTCATGACACATAAATGGCTTCAGCCTTCGTTGACAATTTTTGAGGTTAGAGCATTTTTTTACAATTGGACATTTTGGATCATCAATTGAAGCTTTGAGAAGAACAAAGGGCATTTTTTTAAACGCGGCTGTTAATTGCTGATCAAATTATTAGTAGTCACGTTAAGGAGAGGAGACAAGAAGTACATGTTCAGTAGGTTGCGCAGCTCCCCAGATTAAATCAAGCCCCCGGTTCGACTCTCCTCAAAAGAAGGAAACTTATAGATGCTAATCACACCCAAAGACGGAGAACTATGCCGATACGAACTTTGAGAATATCTATAGGAAACAATTGGACCATTTGATGTCCGGTTTCGTTGGCCGGGCGATTCACCCCTCCGACCCTAGCACCTGCTGATAATAATAATGATAATCACAACAGAGACTAACTAATTTTACCTGTAATTTGTATCGGCTATTGCGAAATTAGTGGACCATCTCCCACGTTGTAAATGAAAAGATTAAATTTGGACCACAAACAAAAGGTCCCCATGACTTGTTAGCATAAGTTGCTTTTTACTATTAGAACCAAGAATTGTCAAGAACCTCTACGAGGGAATTGACCGATAAGATAAAACTCCTGTTCATCACTCTCCGGAGGCTCAAGGATGTTACCAATGAAGTCGAACGGGCTTCTGCCACAATGGTCTAATTTTCAGTCACTCCAAATTTAATTGGCTTTTATAAATATAAATGATAAGGTCAAAAAGTTTCCCATCGCTTCAAATTTCGGATCTCTTGGAAAAGACAGCGAAAATAAATGGTTTTCAATTTATCAGATTTTGCAAAAAAAACTCTTTCAATAAATGATTAGGGAGATTAAAATATAATGCGGACTGAAAAGACTGAACAACTCGATTGATTGTAATATCTGCAAATCCAATTTACATCAATGATCTTTGGGTGGCCAATTTCTCCGAGACACCCTTTTGCAAGCTCAGGACTCTGGGAAAAATCATGTGGATTGGTATGAGCAAAACTGAACAAAGAAAAATTCTAAATTTCCACGACATTGAAGATGGTTGTTGTTATGATGATCATGGAAATAGTCAAAACCGAATAGTTTGCTATCAAGTTTCCGTTCCAAGGAATTGGTTGATATTCAATTCTACCTTTTCCGCGAAAAAGGAGATTTTGCGGACCAAAGCAACTTTTGTGGGAAACAATTGAGGGATGGTTCGAAGTACTACAACGATACCCAAAAAATATGGTCTAATTTGAAGTGACATTTCGCTCGTCAAATTGTTCACCTACATAGATAACAATAACAAGGTATTAACGGTCATTTTTGGGATTGTCATGATCAGAGGCTGCTTCAAAAGGATCAAGTTTCATGCTCTAGATCAGGTTTGATGCTCATCTTGTTCAACAATCTTCCACTTACGATAACGAAAACAAGAATCTTAACCTCCATTATTGGGAAAAGTCCTAATTTGGAAACTGAACAATTTTCTACTCTCGAACAAATATATGCTCTCCTTGATTTAATCGAGACAAATAATATCGCTTTTTTTTCAGCAACATGTTTTCATCAGACCTAACTCTGTCTCAGGTCTGGTTTCGGATGGAGAAATGGATCCGTAAATGAAAGTCATTCCAGACGTTGATTTCTGGAGTCAAATAGTTAACAAGAAGTTCATATTTCTGGTATTAACGATTCCATAAACCAATGCCACAACCACTACTTCTGGAAGTAATTTGACACTTTTTGACCATCTAAGTTATATTGATTAGGAAAAACAAATTATAATTGGACAAGCCCCAAGTAGGCTGGCTACCTAGAAAATCGGTCTAGCTTTTCTATTGAACCCTTAAATTCCTGAGGTTCTCAACTCTAACGAGCCCGTTTCGATAACTCGAGAACTAAAGAGCGACTCTATAAGGGCTTGCGAAGAACCCGAATTGGAATCTAATTCCATTGCAAAAAGCCTTTCATTTGATTTTGAAATTTGAAGTAATGTTATTTATAAAAGCAAACTAACACTCCACTAACCCACATTTTTTATATATTATGGGTTAAAAAAATCTCTCCCCGCTACTGTTACTTCAATTTATTTCCCATTAAAAACTGGTGTACGTGTTCTCAGAGAAAAAAAACATCATCTAAAGATTTATATTTCTTGGCCTTAACAAGGATCATATTTTTTGTGATCAAAATGATCAGATAACCTGCGCAACATTAAGGAGAAAGTGTTTCAAGAATAGCTTGAAAATTGAAATTATCAATAAGAGAAAAAACAAGATCATTATTGGATTCTCATTTTCCTTGCCAAGGTTTTTGTCATAAAACCAGAACATCATCAAGAAGCTTTTCAAGCAAGTCAACCAATTGCTCCAAGAAGTGGCCAATTCTTCTGACTGTCGTCGATTTTGACGTCTTTTTTTTTCAGAGCATTCAATCGATCTCATTACCCGTAATTGAGCCCGATTGAAGGCCAGACCCCAACAAACTTGTTACGATCCTTTCATGAAGCCACTTGAAAAGCCACTAATGGTTCACGGAGGCTCCCAGAAAGTGTTCGTCATCAGTTAGTGGGGGACATCAAAAACGTCAGCCCTACGCTTTCACGGTCTTCAACGAGTTAAATTGAAGCATTAAAAGAAAGTGTACAACCGGATGTGTTCAGCCAAAAACTGGAGTTTGGCTATGATGGCAGGGCTGGTCACGGGTTAATCCCTGAAATCCCTCCCGTCTGAAAATCTCAGGACGGGATTCTCGAGGCCAATTTTTGGGATTTGTTGGGTTTTCATGAGTTTTCGAGAAGTTCTACTCCTTTGTTTTTAGAAGGAAAAAAAGGAATGAAGGATGACATTTTCTAATTTCAGCCTCTACCTAACATTACTTAGGTGTAGTGCCCGATCTTTCGTAATACAAGGCGCTTCTTAGGCCTAGACGAGGGCAAACAATTTCATTATTTGGACACTTTTTCTTGTGTATTTGTTAGCTAAGTTTATAAGAAATAGGGTCAACTAGCCAAATGGATTCACGTCTATATTCTTTTTGGGCTTGAGCTGTTTTTAACAAAGACATTTCGAAGTGTTCTGGACTAGCTCGAATCCCAAGTAATACAATAAGATATTCAACTCTGTTCATGGCATGCAAAAATAAATTGTGCAACCATCTTGCACCGGTCTTTTTGATCTAATTTGGATTGTGTTACAGATTTGTGATAGAAAATAAGCACCCCCTGATATAGTCCTCCCTCCATTTAAGGGAGGCTTTGAAAGTGCCCAAGCCAAGAAGCTCCCTAATTTTCTTAGGCCTATATGACAGGATGGATCGAGTAATTTCAAAATTTCCGCTTCAGGGCCAAAACATAATTTCGGACAGTCTGGAAAGCCATGAAAAAGTAAGTCATCCCGGAAATCCCACTGGACAGGACTTTCGTAGGACTGGCCGGATTAGCCCTACCCTACGTATGTGGCGAGATAAGAGTGGCTTCATAATATTGATTGGTACAATTTATCAATAAGGAGCTTTACTCCCATAGTCTACTCAAATACTACTCAGGACATGCCGAGAACTCAAGAAAAGATCAACCCATTGTGCTTCTCGGGTGACTAATTACATATAAAATGGTATTCTAATTCAATGTGGAATAATCGGTCTAATTGGGCAAATTTTACTTGTTAGAGGCTAGCTCACAATTGCAGAGAAAACGAACTCTGATGTGCAGAGGGTAAGCCATTATTCGTGAAGCGAAGGGAGCCGATTCAAAACACAGGTTGTAAATATAAAAGATATTAACCCACTGCAAAGACTCAATTTCAAAATAGAACCATAATATGGTCATAGTAATTTGGGTATTCTATTAGTAGATAATGGGTGAACCCAATTTTCTCTCAACAAACCAAGATTAGCTTCAACGTATGTTTCAAGAAGTTTAAAAATAAATGATATGAACACAAAATAGCACCTGAACATTCCCTAAAACTCCATCGATGAACAAGCTCTGCCAAACGGCCAGTAGTCATATTAATAAAAGAACAATTCACTGATTCCACTCCTTAATAGGAATCACTAATTGAACCAAAAAAAACCAAGGCAAGTCAGGAATGGCAACTTCAATTACTGTAGTTGATGGATCAGATATGATTTGGTGCTCCTCCATGCAAAACAAACATTTGCTCATTCGCATGAATTTTTTTCTGATTTATTTGCAACATTTTGAGTTTTTGCACTTTTTTGCGATGAAATAGATTCATCATTCTACAGGTTCTAAAAAGCTTGATTATTCAACTTTTAGCAAGCGTTTTTATGCAACTTGTTTAGGCTTTGTTACACAATCAATCCACTTATTAACTTTCTTTTGTTTTACAACAAATGGCCAAAATGGCCTCTGGAACTGGAATTCGTTTTCTTTTCACTGGAATGTTTCAGCCCTTGTCTTTGTACTGTCTCAGAGCAATTCATTTTTTTTCGCACTCTCTGCTACACCTAGAATCTGCATTTTTTGCCACATTTAATTGCATCTTTTAATAACCCTTTGCCTCGGTAATATGGAAATGTAACGATTAATACAACCATAACTTATCTACTTGGGAACAATGGGGAGGGAGGAAATGTCCTGTAGCGTTTGACAACAAGTCCACGAAAGGCGAATAAATGAAAACGTTTCAGTGGTCAAAGTACTTACTATTTAGCCTCATACATATGGTTTCACGGGAAACGGATGGTCAGATTCCATATGCTCACCTGAATGAACCCGGAACAGGTCCTTGTTGCGAAGTGTTGAACCAATCGTACCACAGCTCAAGTCTTGGCCAAACACGAACGAGGAATTCTCTGAACCAGGTACTCTGTCTGTTTTCTTTCGCGTGCATCATGGATTCGAGTGCCAACAATAAGGTGGGTGGATTGGCATTTTTGTTGTGCTGAACCACAAATTCCGCTGGAACCTGGGAAGGGAAACAAAACAAACCAATGCCAATTGTGAAAGCGCTCTTCTCGTTGTCCTTTTTTGAGAAGAAAAAGAAATCGCGATTTGTTGTTGTGGGTTGGGAACATCTCTTGCGGCTTTCGGTAGCTTGCAGGTCAAATTTGGACGGGGAAGGAGAGCATGAAGGTGGATAAGTGGAAGAAGCTGAACTTTTGAGTTGTTTTTATTTGGGACCGGCATGTGTTTCGGAGTTACAGTTCCTCCTGGGGCAACCTGTTGTTCAAACTGGTCGGGGGAAACTTGCCAGCAAAGTTTGTGACGGTCAACAAGCACCCTTGAGATTCTCCCCAGGGAAAAAGTGAGAATTCGGAACCAGTCCACCAGTGATGACGGCTTACCTATTTTCAGAGTACTTTTGAGGGCGACTTCGGGTGAGTTTTTACATGTATTAAAGGCCATCTGCTTTCGCTTTCAAAGTGAATTCGTAGTCTACATAAAGTAGGTTTCTTGTTACATATTTCAATTCGCTTTATTTTTTTCCTCCTGTCCTTGGCAATCAATAAAGGATGACGTTGGTGTGAAGTGCTTTTTTGATTTATGGCTCACTTGTTTTTGACAAGATTCATCAGGGTCTTTGGGTAGAAATTCAAATTGCTCAAAGAGAGTGGGAAGCGAAAGAAAGAAAGAATCAAAAATATGTCGTCAAGGCTGACGTCAACCTCGTTATTGAGCCCCTCTCCCCGTCATACAAGTGGAACAATTCGTTTCATCATTCAAATGGTGTCGTTCCAATTCCAGGGTGCACAGCTCAAAGAATGGCAATGACATTTTTTAGCTACTTTTATGAGACAGCAATTTGCATTTAAATGTTGAGGATTACTGCAGGAATCACAATCAACCTCAACACAGAAAAGCAGAGGTACTCAATAAATTTAGCTTTTCGATTGACTTCCAATTGAAGGTGCATCGAGTTTCTTAGCATTCCATTTCCGAGACATTTCTGATGACATATTTCCACTTCTTTGGAAGCGTCAATCAAGATCCCTCGCTTCATTCGATTCAATTGAACTCAAAAGAGTTCAAGCAAAACAGACTCAAGCTGTCCTCACCATTAAAACCACCATTGCTTGGTTAATCCAAAGTGGATTATGGTCCATGGACCCACCCACCCACCCTCTCTCCCCTCGCCTAATTGTAGCTCGTTATCATCAGCTTTAATCTGATATTATTTCATCAAACCCTAAAATTGGACAAACTTTTCCCCGACACTTGATTAGAATGCAAATTTGCTACACACATTTTTCTCAACATTCGAAGCATGCGATCCCTTTAATCAGTCCATGAAGCCTTTCGGTTGCTCCCCTTTCATGAATGATCCTTGAGCAGCAGGCTTTTCAGTTCTCGAGAGGAGATCGCGAATTCAATCAAGCTCTTCTCGGGTGTTACGATACGAGTTTTAGCACAGTCTACTATGCACGAGTCTCAATGTGTCTACGAACCTTGGCGCGAGCCTCCAATCCCAAGATTTGCTCTCGAGGGATCCAGCCTTCCACATTGATGAGATCAAGCCAATGTGCCAAGATGTCAGCGCTGATTTTTGGGTTCCATTTGGCGATCAACAAGTTGTGGAAACCTTCGTCCCAGAGGAATCCTCGGGGAAAGAAGCTTCTCGAGGGGACCGCCGAGTACAATGGAGCATCCCAATACTGAACCGCCTGGGGATTTGAATCCGATCTGAGAGAAAGTTGACGAGAAAAGCAGATCAAGCCAACTTCCAAAGGAGCATGCTCATCGAACTTGATCACCATCCCCATCATGGATCATTTAGAAGTTATAAATAGGAAACCAATTGAAACCAGTGCATTTGCAGGAATCGAGACGTTGGAGCGTGTTTCTTCACAAGGCTAGAAAAGTTTCCTTCTCGCTTGTCATCATTTTGTCATTAAGCCATTTTTAAGACCAAACTTGCATGGAAACTTAATTACATTCAAATTTGACGATGAATTTCAAAATCAATAAAAAACAGCCACTTTTCAGGTTTGGATAAAATGACATTTCACTCAATAAGAAAAAAAACCCCACATTTTTGGAATGCGCCGATTTATCAACTATGGTCTTTTGGTAGTGGAAATACTTTTGAAAACTTACTTATCAAGCGGACGAAAAGTTGGCATTATTGCTATCGGTACTACGTTCTTTGTCTCTGACAAATTCAGTCAGCAGAAGCATTGACCATTGAAAAAATAAATTGATCGAAGGTCGAGCAATCACTTCAGATAAGTTGCTTTCAAATGAATCGACTCTTCTTCGTAGTACCATTCATTGTTTTCATCAACACTTTTAAGGCACATTATAAATACAAAATTGACCGGTTAAGGAGATATATGAGATATTTGAAAAAAACAGAAATCATAAATCAAGTAATTTTTTTAATCACAAATTTGCCGTAGGTTCAACTGTAATGACAATAAAATGTAAACACATGACATCACTACAACATTTTGGCGACAAAAACATGAAGGTGAAGAAATAAGAACAGAGAAATCCAACCAAGCTAAATCTTTATCCTAATTCAACCGACGAGTTTTTAAGCTTATGAAAAATATTAAAATCCTCAACAGATTCAAGAGGTATAAAGATGGGGGAAAAACTTCAGAATATCTCGTATCTTGGATATTAAAAACAGACTTTCCCCTAAGCCGTAGCTCACTCACCCACTGAGGGCGGATCTTGACATTCTTTCATCAATAAAGGTAATGCACTTAAGTAGTAGTAAAATACTGCTCTTTTTCCAAGAGCATCTCATCAAAAAGCTCGCGCAATTCAATTACTTACTGAACCAAGGAATGGCCGTAAAAGTATCCAATGCCCCCAACCATATTACTCAAGGCAGCCTGAGCGAAATCAACGTCCTGTCGAGAGAACCCTGAAAGTACAAAAGAACATTCAAATGATGAAGTGAGCATTAGTCTAGCTTGAAACACGAAACACAAAGCTAGCTAGGTGCTTGGAAATCTAAGGAGAATAGCCATGAAACACGAAAAGGTTGTCGTATATTAGTACTTAAAACACTAACAGAACACTTCAACGATAGATTCAATTCAAACCAATTATAGTTAGTTTTACCCCTCTTACCAGTCACTCTTATATCCATGTTTGTGAATGAGTGTACCAGTACATTCACTTTCATCATATTTTTCGCAAAACATGACCGAGAGTCGAAATTTATTCATTTTAACGCTTTCCTTTTGATGAACATGCAAAAAATTCTCTCGAAATTTTCAACCTTTGGGTTTAAAACTGAGATTTTCTTTCGTCGTTATGAAACTTAATCCATATTAGGAGTTTCTTTGCTCGTTGACTGAAATCTCGCGAGTCGCCAGATATCAAGGGCTAAATTTATGGTTTGCAATTAACAGATCTACAAGATTACAAATAAGTTCGAACACATCTAATGGCAATGTAATTGGAAAGTAACATTCCATGACGTCCATCTAAGTTAAAGTGTAAAACTTATTGGACACATATCCATCATTCATAACCTACTATAGACTTTATAAAAGTGTCCAATAAGGCATGAATCTTGGAATGGAGAGTCGAAAATGTTATATCTTAGTTTATATTTTCTTTAGTCAATCATTGTTTTGATTATCTACAATGGTATAACGAAATGATCCAAAGCACACATAAATCACAAGGAGAAATCAAGCAACCCGAAGAAACTATTTTGCAATTCAATATTTCTCTTTCTTGACCTCAAAAGAAAACTTCTAGTTGAATCAAATAAACGCCATCCACAACAATACAATATCAATTTAATTTTCATTGAGCTACTTCTTTGCCAATCTGAAGCCGACTCTTTTCGTCGCACTCACCTTTGTTTTGGAGGTGGAACTGGGCCTCAAAGGCCAAATCGTAATCGCGCTCCAATTGCTTCAAAGCGTCTGTGTAGAGGTTGCCAACGAGCTCGCCTGAGGAAAATAATGAAGGGGCGGATAACATTCAACTTCATCGCATAGAAAACATCCTCCTTGAAATGATGAAACTAGGATAAAGAGATCCACGGTAAGAAGCAAGAGCTTTTCCTAAACATGCAGCCACTTTTACAATATAATTGACAGTCTCGTGGCATTCATCACTTTTCTGGTAAGACAGTCGCGATTGATGAACACTTTGTGCCATACGTAATTTGATAAGAGGAATGAATAAGCTCGCTTGACACGTTGTTCAATGAAGAGCAGCGTCCTTGAAATCAAAGGTAGGAAAGGCACTTTTTGTCTATTAATCTAGTGGGTATCAGTGAAGAAAAGTCGATTATTTGACGACTTTTCTCATTTTTGTTGAATCTATAGTTTCGCTTCTGTTCATACTTGCCAATATTTTATTGACTAGAACTGTCAGTTTGGGCTCAGAGTCATCGGTCTTTTTGGTCTATTTTTTCACACATATTGCTAACTTGGTAAATTTGCCCATTTTCTAACTGGAAATCTAGATTTACCGTTGAGGTTTTGATTGATATTTGATCTATGCTTCTCAAATAGTGTACTAAAAACTGAATTCGAAAGACAACCAACCCACTCAGAAAAAGAACAATTCCGCGGAAATGTGGTATCAAATATTCGCTTTGACAAAACAGACCTTTCCTTTACTTTCAAGTGCCCATTTTTCATGCATTCATGAATACATACTTTTCATTAATCGACAATTGATCTCGAAACCCAGGTATGCTCGAAATAACCCATTCTTAACAGGACATTAGCACAATCTGATTCAATTATTTGTATCCAAAGGCATTCGCCATGGCATCAGAATTTAAAACCTGCTTTTTATTATTGCCCTTCTCTTTCCATTGACGCGTATCATTAGATCATCTGTCTTACGTCACAAATCCCTCCTTTTTTCCATAAATGCTGGCATGTTTAATGTTTGATCTGAATATACGATACATATGTCATACCTTCCACTCGTCCAGCCATGTTGGCTCCGGATTCAAAGACCACATCCAACTCGAATGGAGTGACAGCATTCACCTGGTACACCAACAAGTTGGGATCTCCTTCCACATTAGAGGTCGGATCCAACCCAATGGCTGCTTGTTTGTCTTCGTATCGACGCAATTGACGCATAACCAAGTCCGTGTAGGATTGAGGACCCGGACTGACAAAGGACAAGGACATAGGGTTAATTTTCCATTCTTTTTTCGGACTCCAATACTACTACACTTCCAATTGGAAAACATGTCCTACATTGCCTTTTTCATTCATATGATATTTGATCTACCAACGAATTCAAGTTGGCAGACCGAGCCAATCCATGGCTGCATGTTTGACCTGGAGTACTTATCAAAAACTTGTCCAATTCTGACCTTAAAGACGCTACCGGATGCACGAAATATATGTACTCCCTACGAATACTAGAGGGAAGTAATTTAGATAAAGGAGGGGACCGAGACATGAGAGAGGAAGGAGGGCTGCATTGTTTCAAATCATCTGGCTTGGGGAAAAGCTCATGGTTGCTTTTGAAGACGCACGAGGGCGAATCAAGCATAGATGAGATTAGGCCTTTAAATTCTGAATGGAAAAATGTTTTCGGAATATGAGCTCGGGGGATAAATCTTTGACTCCTTTCGATCAAATTTCATTTTGCAGTCAAATAAAAAATACGCGTCGTTAACCTTCTTTATTGTGTTAAATTTGACATCATTCGCTTACCCCTAAGGATTTTTTCAAGTTTTTGATATCCGACCATCGAGGCACCAAAGGGACCTTTGCCCTCAAGGAAGTGAAGTCCTCTTGTTAGGCAAAAATCCGTAAGGGTAAGCGAATGATGTCGACGTCAACGACATTAAGAAGGTTGTAGACGTGTTTTTTTTATTTGACAGTACATATGAAACTTGATAGAAAAGAGTCAAAGATTTATCCCCGAGCTCATATTTCGAAAATATTTTTTCATTCGGAAGTTATAGTCCTAGTCTCGTCTATGCTTGGTTTTCCCTCATACAATATCAGACTGATTGGTACAAGCTCTGACTTGTCATTTGATTTAAAAAAAATTTTAAAGGAGAATTGAGCTGATGGTTAGCTGGAAATTTGGGGTCGTTTCTGACAGCCCCTTTACATTTTAGGTCAACTTTTAATATTCAGGTTATGCATTTTAATGCACTCAGAAAACTCGGGAAAGCATCATGTAAGTCATTACAAAATTCAACAAGAAGTTTACCAGGTACTAGTACCGTTCAAAACTGTTAACTTTAGCCCACAACGATCGAAGCCACGTTTTGTTCAGTTATTGCATATTGACGTTTCTGTACCTGATTAATTTGGCATGAAAGTGTTGCTTGGCCTGGCCATTCTCAACAAACTTGACTCGGAACGAACCAAGGGTGGGCGAGGTGCCCGAGATTTCATTCATTCGAAGAGCATCGGAGGCATCAAGGACGGGCAAGAGAGCTCCCTCAGCTTTTTCATCCAAGCCAAAGTAGAAGAACAATGACACCATCTGTGTGACTTTTCTGCAAATAGAAAACCGAATGACAGTCATTCATCGATATTGGGGAAACTGGTGTCGATATAAATTGAAAAAAAGGCTTCCTTAGCTACGAGAGATATCAATGTGAGGCATGAATTAAGCCATCCAAAACATTGAAGAAAATCAAGGCTCTAGTGTTCCTTACTAATACGCGGATCTTTCATTTATCAATCTATGGTGCGAGTGTTTTACAAGCTATTACAAAGCATGTAGCAATGATTCAAGATCTCCCAAAGCTTCCCTATGTGGGCATTTGATATCTTCTGTTCTAAGAACTACTTCTTTTCTCAAGAGGGTCTCATTCTTCCGAAAAAATTGATGCATCTGTACATCGGTAGAAAAAATGTTTTATTTTTCCGGAAAAATGGCAAATCCTCGTTTTTTACCATCCTCAGCTACCATGTCTTTCTAAGAATTGTGTGTTAGATCAAAAATCAAGTCAGATTTGTTCATATTGAGCCACTCTCCGTGTCCTATTTTGCTTCTTGTTGCCAATAAGTGAAGAGGAAAAAGGATTATGATGTGACTTATGTGGAACTTATTGAAAATCGCACTTCGTCATTTTCTCATATCATTATCAACACACTTCTTGTCTGTAGTGATATGTGTTCAAGTGAAGTGATTAAATTCGTTTCTACACATTTCTCTAATAGTTCTATTTGTCTTCTATCTTCAACGAGAGTTTTAATTTTGACCTTTGCATCAAGTTCTAAAATAGCGATTTCACTCAACAGTGAGATTAGATCCTCTTATCAGCATGTTCCAAGAATTGGAAAAAATATATGATAGGCAAAACCTTATTGTAAACCAATTAACTTAACATGCCAATATGCAAATCAAAACATCATTCCGGACCCGGTGGCATACCTTCGTATGTTTGAAATCATTTATGCAAGACTTCAAAGAAGAAAAAATATTATCTTCGCCTCAAATCATATTTATGCGCGGAAGGGAATGATGATTTTCGCGATCTTCAACTTTTGAACCTTTTCCACTTATTTTCGACTTTGGAAACGTCGCAAAAACTCTACCAAAACGGCAACATCTCATTCTCCATGAAGAAAGCCCAAGAAAACACAGAATCAAAGCCACAATAAAAGAAGCACGTACTTGGTGTGGTTTTGTTCCACTCGAATTCGAGCCGTCCAATCTCCACCGCGATCTCCACCGGGTCGTTTGACAAATGACGTGGTAAGTTTCAGATTTCGATCGAAGATCTCCTGAACTCCAAAGTTCTCTCCATCATGTTTGACCCAGCCATATCGGGCCAGATTATCGCCTTGTTCGCACCAATGGCGAAACCCGATGTCGTTCTGTGTGATCTGGAATTGTTGCAGAGTGCATTCATTCATTAAGTAAATTATTATTACTACTATTCTTAATTAATTAATCAATTCATTTTTGAATCATGAATATTCTCGTCCAATATCAAAACTACCTGATCGGGAATGAACCACATGAGACCGCTCAAAAGATCGTAGGGGGATCGCGTCTTCATGCCAAAATAAACACCCGGTCTGTATGACCCCCAAAATCGGGTGGGATCAGATAAGCCCGAATTGGAGACGGCTGAAGGGACTGATAACGGCGTGTTGACCCGAGTCTGGAGATACCCTGCAGGAAAAAAATGGAAAAGTATGTTACTTATCGTTGTCAATGTGCGTTAAAGCCACACAAAGTCTTAACAAGCATAACACTCGTACAAGACAGGGTTTTTATTGTCAGGAAATCGCCGTCTTCGAGTTGTACCGTATCTAAGTCTCTAGCGCCTTTGTTGGTAACTAATCCGATAGTTTCAAATAGAAAAATCAGATATGTTGGTTTAATCACGAACTTCTTGAAGTATAGACTGTGAACGAGCTTCCCGCTACACCAAATCGCTTTTAATTAGAGTAACTCTCAGCTATTTTTCGAAATATAATTTAAAAAAAAAAACATATTAAACAAGATGTACTCAATTAAGGTCAAGCTATTTTTTCTTACTTTCTGGCAAGATGGTTCGTTTCAAAGTTCTGTTGTCATAAGCTTAAGTTGCAGACCAAGAACAGGCCAAAATTTCAAACCGTATCTAGTGATTGCTACAAAACCTTGGCCTATCATATCATTCCCGAGTACCCAAAGCATTATTTTGGGCCCAAATTTGGCCATGTTTATCTATTCGACAAGATCTTAAGGTCATTACTTTGAATGGAGTGAATGGTTAAGGAGATACAAAACTGTCCCTTCCGTTCCCAGTCCACATATCTAGAAGTCCTTAGTTAAACAAAGCATCTGTTTTCAATTGAATATTTGTTGCAACATTTTTCTTCCAAGTCACGTTCATATTCATTCCTCGATGGAGAAGATTACCAGAGTATGCAATCCAACCAATATAAAAATCAGAACTGTTAGGGTCGAAATGAATTGGATGAAGATCTAATATCGATTAGTTGAACAAAAAGCGATGAGGGATCAGTCAAATTGTTTTCTTGCAAATAGGTTAATCTTCAGTTCAAGGATGAACAATTGTGGAAAATCATCTTGAAACATTCAAGACAAATTGTTTCATAGAATTTACTGCGGAGTTGAAAACCCCCGATTAGGCACAAATTGGGGTCAGAAACTAAAGGTTGAAACTTTTATATACTGAACGGCTAGAGAGCACGTCGGTTCTTGTTGAGTGCAACATCATGAAAATGGCTTTTTGATAGCCTTCATAAAAGCAGATGATGCACCTTCTTTTAACGTCATTAGAAACTTGACAGAACTGCTTAAAATTGTCCCAGTTATCAAGTGTTATGACCATGATTCGATGATGCCCTCTCTTCTTGGTTTGATGTCAAAAACCAATTTGTATCATCACATCATGTTTCAAGTCATGTGACTAATGTGTCAGTAGTTGACATTTCTAGTCACTCTCTCTAATCATTTACTTGGAAATCAAGTCAAACGTGGTCAGTGGGTAAGTGAATCTTGAATTTCCCGAAAAGGATGTTCCAGGACATTGTCATCTGGAAAAAAAACTTTGGCCTGTCTTTCGACTTCTTTATCCTCATTCTCGGTAACTGACAATCGATGACAGAAACTCAGGGTATTGGCCTAATCGTCAATCAAGGGACAAATTGAACGTCGAGAAAGCAAAGCCCCCAAGCACATTATTGCATCCGTATACAAAATCCAATTGCCATTTAACAAACGTTTTAACGTCTGTGCTCACCATTTTATGAGACGCTTGCTTAAATTGAGATTATAGAGCACATATTTTGGGACTTTGATTTTACAGCACATACCTGGGATGTTCTAGGTTTTAAAACTCTTTTGGTATTTATATTTTGACCAGTGCTTAATATGGAGTTTCGAAAGCAAATTTGTTTGGCCGTCTTGATTATTGACCTGTTGGTTGATATTTCAATATTGGAGGTTCGTGGCGAAAAAAAAGGTTTGTGGGTCAATAATATCATTTCAGATTAGGGCAGGTTGATGGGAACCATAAAAGAAAGAGGCTGCACCGTAATAAAAAGTGACATCGTTTACCAGTTACTAATGTTGGTGGGAGATGATTAGGCCATTTAAAAGGGCAAATGCTTCTTCTTGTTTTATTTTGAAGCTTTTTATCTTTTTCTTTTACAACCGTCGTCTTTTATTAAAAGCCACTAACAAGGCTGAATAATATGAATGAGGTCTCGTTGATTTTTTTAATTTTTCAAGTGGAACATTCTTAATCGAAATCCTCTTTAAACGTGAAATATGTTGAAAGTATTAAATTTAGATTTAGAAGACAGGTAAGGAAACTTGACAATCCTGGACAAGAAGATAACTGATGCTCAAACGCCGGAAAAAGAAAAATAGTTAGCTAGGTTAGTTTACATTCGACCTTACAGAAAAAAGTTAGGCTCCGACTAAACATAATATTCCGGAAAGATTCTCCCTGCCATGGAAAAAGACCTCAACGCATACGTAATCTCTGCTCGATTCCAAAACATAGAAAAACGGCCTAACTCATGTCATCTCTTTAACCTTGATATGACACGTAGGCGATGCCCATTATGAGAATCCCGCTGGACACGATCCATAAAGTGCTGCTCCGGCATAATGCCATATTCCCATGGGATCCTGGGCGGTTCACGTTTATTCCAGGACGACTCGGGGCCCGATCCTTGGACGAGGGTCGGTTACGCCCCCCAGGGACTCGCTGACGTGCCATGAATACCCTTGATAACAGACATGGACCAAATCGCCGGGATTGTTAACCGGGCCTTTAATTTAGGGCGATAGACTTGCTTTCATGTGTTGACACCAACGAAACAATCAGTGCTTCCAGATAGTTGATAGAATAAAGCGTCAAAAAATGGTTGACAGGCGCCAGATGTTTCAATTAATGGTCTAATTGAACTTAAACCATTGGCAGCTTAACTCAATATTGAAATGGGCAAGGAGGACTGCTTGATGTGATTGAGTTTTGGATTTTCGGACGCAAAACCATGTTACTTCAGAGTATTGATCTGGAAGTTTGTGTTGTTGGAAATTGCAAAAATGTTAGTTATTTTCATTTTTCCTCTTCTTGGTACATTTAATGACTAGTGTAAAGCATTTTTTTGGAGATACATTTGAAAATAAATCTTTTTGTAAAATATTTTTTAGCATTTGAATGACTTAAAGTAAAAATTTAGATATACCATATAATTTCGTTTAAAGTGCAAGAATTTTCAGCAAAAATGGGCAAGGCACAAGTCAGAGGTAATGGTTTTTCAGCGTGCGGCTAAAAGCGCAAAATTTGCGCAAGATCGTATGATGTGGAGTCACTGAGAACAAGTGTTCTGTTATTCTGACACTGCCACAATATCGAAGGACCGAATGTAGCTGCATGAAATAAAAATAATGGCCAAATTTAGCTTATTTCATGAAATAACAACAATTATTTTTATATCTAATAACGAAATCAGGTTTATTTTTTTGAATTACTACAAACAAAGATTATGTTTAACTAACAACTTATGATGACTTGGCAGTCATTCTCGAGTAAATTTATGTCCCTGAAATCAGCTGATTGTTTCTCCCCTCCACTGTACGCCCTTTCTTCGTTCGTTCTAAACGGAGGTTGCGCGAATCTACAGTATTCAGGGGGCATAATACACTCAAAACATTTCCGATTTGAAGCTAGTCTTGAATTCCTCTCTTTTTCAGATTTATTCAAAGTTTTAAAGAAAGTCTATGCATGTTACAAATCAAGCTTTAATTTGAATGAGATGCTATGAAAAGACATCTGGGACTATAAATATGCGATGTAAGTTACATGTTTGGCTACCAGTGCTTCAAGCTTGTTTCCTTGCTTTTGAATGTTTCATTGGGAAATGCTGATGAAAATGTTTCAAGACAAAAAGTGAAAATAGAACTTTTTAAGCCCATGTATCATTAAAAAAAAAAAATCAAAAGAGTGTAAAATGTCGTATCTCATGAGCATGAGTATGACCAATCGCACCAATAACATTTATTTATCTTCAAGGGTGTTCAACTTTATTATTTTAGAAATAATTCAAGACAAGCCAAATGGTAATTGGCTACAGAATTGACAACAATGTGGTCCTATTAGGACCAAGATAATGTGACAAAGTGAAACTGCAATTGAATGTGAATAGTTTGAATGGGTGAAGACCCTCCAGATCAAATTTATTTATGATGAGTAGCTTAGAAGGTCCCAAATTTTTTTTATTGCCATGACTTGAGGACATTATTTCTTAACGTATACCATTTCAATGGTTCATTGCTTGCTTGAAATTATTTTCATGTCTGTCACCACTAGTGCCTTGTATTAGAAGATTAAGGCAATGAGTTTCAACACTATGCATTCAATTGGGTTCCAGATCTAAATCAAACATTTTTATGAACCGTTGTGTCTCTAGGAGTTATCATCCTAAAGTTACCCTTCAGGCACACTTAAGCCTACTTTGAATGCTTTAAACACCATCTTACATGACGCTTTGTACATTTTCTAGTGAAAAAACAATAATCTGAATGTGCTGTAGCTGTGAATGATGCCTGAAGAGTAACTACAGCCTTTTAGCATTTGTTCTCAAACCTACGCAAATAACGTTTATTTGCATCCTGGGCCATTAATTGCATCGCTTTGCATCCTGAGCCTAGATTTACGTCATTTGCATCTTTGGTCTATTTTCACATTTTCATGCTTTTAAGGCTTCTTTTGACTGAATTTCTTTAGGTGGAAAATTTGTATTTGTACTATTTTGCTGAGAAATTGGCTCCCCTGATGTATGTCTGCGCTTATCAATTCATTATCTCGCTTGCCATCTCTTTCCTAGGACACATAGACGATTGTACAACGCACTAGAAATCTTGAATGAGGATATTTTATCAAACAAAACCCCATAAACCGCAATACAATGAGCACTTTTAAAGAATGGCATTGGCTGAAGTTTTTTTCTATTATCATTTGCGGACTTCCTTACCGTTGCTGGGACTGGAATCCCAGCAATTTGACAAAAAATGTATCAATTTTACTTAACTTTTATTTTCATATATTATTTGATCTACCAAGGAGTTACAGTTGGCAGATCTGGTTTACCCTGGAATATAAAGGTGATCGGAAAATGTAACGTTGCTTACTAATAATAACAACTAGGTTTTCTTTGGTCTAAAGATTGGTGATCTTTGTTTCCATGTTGTTATCCCAGTACCTATTCTGGACACACAAAAACCAAACTAGAAGTGTCCCTACTTGATTTAGATTAGATTTAGATATGCTGATCCACTGGAATCAGAGCATACTGTTATTAGAATATTTGTGTTAAGTATAACAAATTGCTTAAATTTACCTCAGTATGCCATAACAATATGGAAAATGGAAAATGTAAAATCTTTATTGCAACTCTTGGTCATGTCATGGCGTAAAAATAATTATAAAATAAAATATGATGTATATACATTATGCAGAGTTATAAAGCATCTTTGAAGTTTATTTGCATCCTTATATCCTTATTTGCATCCAGGGCTTATTTGTTTGCATGTTTTTTGCATCTTGAGGTCCTTTTTTGCATGATTTTGACAACCTTACTCATCAAAGAAATACTTGGAGCTTGGCTTCTAGCTTGAGACAACTATTTGTTTGTATTGAACAGAATTCGTACAACAAACTGAAAAGGAAACCCACAAAAACATTTTGCAAACCCCATGCACAAAAGAATCTTAGCCACCAACTCATTGACACTGAAAATAATTTCAATGCATTCAATTTCATGGATAGAATTCGAAACCGTCTATACACTTGAGGGTTAACCCTTAACTTTTTATTCGCAGAGGAAAACACCTTTGAACCAATCAGGGAAACCTATGGTAAAAAACCAAAGGAACAAGCAGTCTTACCATATATTGAGCTCTCCACGACTGTATTGCGCCAGGTGTATCCTCTTCATGGCAATGTATGGCAACTAATTCTGTGCAAAATTCAAATTTGACCGTGGAACATTTTAGAACACATGGAACAATTTCGATATGATTAATGAATTGCGATGGAAGGTGAAAATTAGCGTTTCGATTTAGACCTTTTTATTATCCTGTCATTTGGCTGTATTGGTGGACTAGTCCATAAACTTGAAAATTCAAGAGTAATATTAATAAGCAAATCACTGCGGTGGTGGGCATCTTTCATCAAAATGTTCACGTCTGTAATCGATCGTTATTTGGAAAGAGGAGGAGCCCAATGACGACCTTAATGGTACATTTTTCCGAGATTGTTTGACAAATAATAATGACAATAAAAAAAGACGGTTAGTGGGAAAATAACCAAAAGATGCGTTACCAAAGTGTAAAAAAAATATATCTTAATTTGGGGCTCTCTTTTTAGTTTCAAGTAACGACAACTTCATCAGCAGATTAAAAAGCCAAAAATCAAAGTCAATTCATAACTGATACGCCATGATCTTTTGAAAGTAAATGAAGCAAGGCCGCAAATCATTAGCGAAAAAGTTAACGTCGTTAAGTGGTGATTAGCGGTCGGTTTGAAGTCCACTTTTGCCTACTTGATATTTAGTTTTAATCTCCCTGAACAAACAAGGCTCATTTCAAACACTGGTTTTATGTGATTTAGCGATTGCCTGTAAGAGACAATATTGATAGACAACATTCAAATATTTCAAAGTACGAACAACGATTATTAGGCGAACAATACGAGCATTGAACCCATCAATATTGCAGAGATAACTAGAATAAATATCCTAAGGTGAACCTTTGATATCCGGTCCAAAAATGCTACGAATAAGATTCAGGTTATCAATTGTAATCAGTTTCAAAATGTGATCTTTGACTATGAATGGCCAAAAAGTAATTCCGAGTCAAAATAAAAGGACACCTAACAGTAAACGAAATTTTGGTACTTTTAGCACTGGCTTTTAAGGATTCCGAAATCAAGTTTGACTTTTTTTTCTTACCTTCGTTTCATCGAAAGGGGAGAAAGCCTTCTATACGACAAAGTGCTAAATTAGCAAATGGAAAAACTTGGAAGAATATGGATGCATTCGCTTGCACCCACCTGAAAATTAACATGGGAAATTCATTACTTCTCTATGCCAAGGCACAGTGGTAATAACACCCTTTAAAGTTTTGATGGCAATTCCATCAAAACTTTCATGCGAAAAAGCTTGATAGGGCTTTTTAAACACCGTGAAAGACTTTTCTACATGATAATCTTGAATGTACTGTTCTGCTAGATTTTGATGTCAGTGAGGTGGCTGTGATGCTTTTTGAATGGAATACATTGCCAAGCGGCCAATTCCAAGAAGTCAAAGTTCGAGTAGTACATCTGAAGAAGAACGACACTCATTCTGTAAAAGCATCTGCTCGCCATCTCAACTTGAGAGCAACAATCAGGTTTTCTGTGGGGGGAGCAAGGCTTTTTATTTAGTCATGCAGTTATTTCCATCCAAAATCCGAATGAAAGTTGAAAGGAGCACTACTTGGCTCTAAAACGTGGAGATGTTTTAACCTAGAAACAACATAGAAAGCTCTGAGAGCGATAGAGCAATACAATGAGAGAGTGTGTGGGTCGGTCGTTTATTTGCATGCAAGCCAAACCCCACGCCTTGTGGAACAGGAAAGTGCTAAGTCCACGCAAGTCAATGTTCCACCTGTTCCTAACTGGACAAGGCAAAGCAAGTCTGTCTCATGAGGCCTAGATGAATAACGCACGCCCAGAGGGTGGGTCCATTGCCTTGAGGTTATAGAGACCTGGTTCAGCTTGAACCTGCTATCTCCTCTACCGATCCAATGCATTTGGGTGTTCCATCCTCGGGAAAGTACCCTCGTTTGTTCCAGACCTTCAATGCGAGGAGAGCCGGTTTGAGAGAGAGAGAGAAGGCTGAACTCCAAATCAGGCAGGGCAGGCCATGCACCGTGTTCCACAGGGTACTCAATCGTCCCATGTCTACAAACTGTACACGGCCTTTGCACACAGTTTGAAAGCGGACATCTCAAGAACGGACGCTTTTCCCATGTTGAGGAGTGAGAAAACAGTGTTAAGATATCGCTTTTGAGCTAAAAGTGATCTCAAGTTCATTGAGTATCAAGAGTTGGTCGCAATTTGGAACAGGTAAGCAAACAAGAATTGGAGGTTTTAGATCTACAGTTACCTCTCAAACTTGGGCACGAACTAACCCGCCTAATGCGCACTTTTAGTCGAAGCGGAAGGGACAGAAGGAATGAGGAAAGCTTTCTTGGCTTTGAAGTGCACATTTGATACACTCTGTATCTCACTGATCTATCCCGATTCCTGCTGTTCTAGACACCCGGTGTTTCACGAAGTGCTTTCATCTGCTAAAGGAAAAAAGTCGCATAAGGATATTTGCCAAAAATCTTTCTTCTTACCCCTTCTTGCGACTGTCTGCCGCTCTCTCTCCTTTTACTAACAGCATCCTGAGATTGCGAACACTAACCTGATTAGGGTAAAATGGACCCTCTTTTGGGTCACCTAACCCCCTGCAGTCAAAATGGAACAATGTAAGCATTGAAACGTTATTCGAACAACCGGTCGCCAGTTTCCAAGTTTCATGTTTTATTGAAATCTTGTTAGGCAACCATGCGGGGAGGAATTACCACAACCACTGAGCAATACCACCCACCTCAGCAGGATCTCAACATAAACGATGTTTGTAAGTACTCATATTGTCAAAATGTAATGTCTGGCCGAGTGCAGTCTGGAAATATTGATTGGGCCACCTGCCTTACGTCGTCATTGGCCATAAAACCTGTCCACAAGTCAACCTTGAAGAAGAGAATAAGGCTCTTTGCACTCTTTAGTTTTGCGGCTCCCTTTAGCAAATGTGAAAAGAAAGCCTTTCGCGAGTGTATAGAAAACATGCTCTGTTGTTTGCAGTGGAGGTGATTCGGCACACTGACCCAGCCACATTTCACGAATTTCAAAACCATCTGACCGTCATGGCCTCCCAACAAAAAGTCACCAACTCGGATTTGAACCGCCAAAAGAAGCAAGCCTATGTGAAGATCCTCGAGCAACCCGCTTCCAAAGGTCTTCGATTTCGTTACGAATGCGAGGGACGATCGGCTGGAAGCATCCCGGGAGCTAATTGTACCAATGAGAAGAAAACTTTTCCCACCATTGAGGTAATTGGTCGATGGTTCATGTACAGTAATTTAAAATTGGAACCAGGTGCTTCAGTGATCCCGTCAGCTGTCGTGGGTGCTTGTTAAGGCTTCATTTCCAAGAATTGGAATCGATAACACTGGCCGGCAATTCGGCCCACTACTAGGGCTTTCTATCTTAGTGAGAGTGAGTCCCCTTATGGAGCCTTCAAGGCTGGCCAATGGCTGAGAAGAAGTATGGAAGCAGTGACGTCACTAGTATGAGTCATCCCAAAGACCCTAGTGGCATTGGTCTAGGTCACTGATTTCAATGGAACAGCTACACTCACTTGCAGTGCTGTATGGGAATCAGTACATCATGTACCCAGAAATAGGACATGTAGTCGTTGTAGCCGGAAAGATGCAACGGTGAAACGGACGAACGTGATTCATCCCTCATTTGAGAGATGAGTTCATTGTCAGGGCTCGATTGTTTTGAATGTCCTGTTGCTGAAAGGTAGATTTGACCCACTTCAATGTAAAGTGTTGGCAAAAATGCAGGCACTTGGTCAAACTGGACCCATTCATTAGGATACTACTGGAGCTCCTGCATTCCCATCTCATTGCAAGTCCTAAACTGTTTAGGGCTAACCCAGAAAGTAACATTTTGGTTCGCACAATTTTCATATGCTTTTGTCCAGTTGTTTATAAGTTGATCAGTATTTGTAGAAATTTTTCATCGTTATCTTCCGACCAAAATAACAAACTATACGCGTACTCTCCAAAGGATGTGTGTAATTATGTAACCAAAATTAGCTTCAGATGCTTAGTTTGAAAAAAAAAGTAATAGGACCGAACAACGAATAAAAGCACTACGAAATTGGAGGTTTATTAACTTGTATTGCCTAAGAAAGTTTTAGATCAAAATCACTTAGAAAATATTTCGAACACCTTTTTTTGTGTCACAGGTAACACTTTGCCACAAAAAAAGAGTTTAGATTTCATTTTCAATTAAAAAACACTTCATTCGATCTCACAGTTTGGCAACATTCGAACCTCTCTCAGATTGTGTGCAAAGAAGCAACACACCATTACTCCACTCCCACTGACTTCAAAAAATGCATTCATATGATGAAGATTAAGGAAGTTCTTGGTTTCTTAGAACGTGGGAAACATCCATGGAGCTTTTGACTTGCCCTGCATCTCAACTTTGATTGCTAAAAGCCATTTAATGTTGAATCATGTTATGTTTGTGTATGTGCTAAAATGCTTATCTCTTAAAGCAGTCGATCTTTTTAGACGGCAAATTAACAACATTTAATTCCCTCCTTCTATCAACGTTTACGTTATCTAAATATGGATATAATGTTAAGCCCTTTATTGTTTGTACATGTGATGAATTTTTAAATTATCCCACGTGATCGTTTGAAAGAGACAACTCCAGATTTAGCGTGAGCGAGCAACATATGATCTGGTTTTATAAATCGATTGAAGGAATACTTTTTTAAATTAATAAGTAAGGTAGTGATGTACGTATGTTGTGAAGATCTCGTAGAAACAGACTCATCGATCAAAAAATTATTGACATCCGTTGATCTCGGATTTAAAATGACCTTTATCGAAAAGCACTTTCGAAAATTGCTTTGTGAGCGATGTCATTAGTCATACCTTGGAGGCAGTTTAGCAATTTACTTCCACATTGTAAACCGATCTCTCAATTCTCAATTGCATTTAAGCAAAACTTTCATAATCGAATCCTTTGCAGATTGTAGGCTACACTGGACGAGCCGTGGTTGTGGTGTCTTGTGTGACCGCAGATCCGCCTTACCGACCACACCCGCATAATCTGGTCGGAAAGGAGGGATGCAAGAAAGGCGTTTGCACTTTGGAAATATCTCCAGAAACCATGCAAATCTCGTTCCAAAGCTTGGGCATTCAGTGCGTGAAGAAAAAAGAGATCGAAGAAGCCCTGACTCTTCGACAACAAATCCGTGTGGACCCATTTCAAAGTTAGTTCTCAAATAACTTGCAGAAAACAATTTATATTATTGTGTAACTAATGTTTCAGCCGGATTTAGTCATAAGGACAATGCTCAGAGTCTGGATTTGAATTGTGTCCGACTTTGCTTCCAAGTGTTTTTGGAAGGTAGCGAGAAAGGAGCTTTCACATTCGCTCTCAAGCCTGTTGTGTCGGATCCCATTTTCGACAAGAGTAAGTTGGGTGCAGTTCAAGCATATTATTGGTATTGATTTATCCAGGATGTTGCATTTTTTCATTTTTTTTCATTTTAGAGGCCAAGAATGATCTGACCATCTGCCGAATGACAGAATACTCTGCATCTGTGGCTGGCGGCAAAGAGATGCTCCTGTTTTGTGACAAAGTCATCAAGGATGACATTCAAGTCAGATTTTATCAGGAAATGAATGGACAGCTCGTGTGGGAAGGACTTGGTGATTTCCAGCCTTGTGATGTCCATAAACAGTTCGGTATCGCTTTCAAAACCCCTCGATACAAGGATCTCGAGGTACGAATCTTAATTGACATTTCGATAACGAAATTAATCAACGAGATGAAAAATTGGGAAAGCAAATCCTCAAATCCATTTGGTTATCGCTGAACTGGATTGAATGAAACATGCCAGGACTTGATTTCTCTATACTCCCTTTTACAGATTGAGCAATCCGTAAAGGTCAAAATTCACCTTCGGCGACCTTCAGACGGAGCAGTCTCGGAATCGAGAAATTTCGAGTTTCTTCCCTTGGATTCTGGTCGCAGTTTCTGGGCTAATAAAAGACTCAAGACCAACTACAACATCTTCAATAGCATCCTAACTGCATCCGGTGGAGGCACCAAGATCAACGAGGTAATGGCTTCCCAAGAGGAGCTCAAACGCAAGATCAGAGCTCCCCATCAAGGGGCAGCCTCATCAATGGCCATTGTCACAACCACTCAGAGCTTGGATCCTTCTACCATGACCTCGTCATTTCCTCCCCCGCCAGCTTCAGCTCGCAATTACCACACTCTTTCCATGGTGCCGCACTCTTCTCTGACTCCGCAACAACAAACTGAAAATGCTCAATTACTGGCCGTGGACACGTCCATGGGTCTCGCTAACACGAACTCTGCATCTCCTAATCGACCTCTCTCGCAAATCTCAGATGCTTCCACCGCAACAAATGCCACTGATGCCACCAAACAAAGCGTGAACGAGATCCTGAGCTTGGCCGGAGACCAGGAGGACATTTCTGTTTACTCCATGAATCTGAACGACGCTTTAGAGTCTGGCGGGGACATGTCCTTTTCGGCTTTGATGAAGATGGACCAAGCCAAATTGGATAACTTGACCGCCATCCAACCAAACCCCAGACAGCCTGTAACATCCACTGTAATGGGCAGCATGACTTCCGTGGCCACCGTGAGAGAAAATAAGTCACCCTCCGAAGGGCTCCAACCTAAACCTGACGTGGCAGTTGAGCCAGGGGTTAACCTTGATGAGACGGTCATGGACGTTGATGCTCTCTACGACGATGTTATGCAATGCGTTTATGATGACGTGGATACCAAGTACGACTGTGTTGACTTCTCCGGTGCTCCACCCCAAATCCCCACTCGACAGAGGAAAATGAGTGTGGAGGTAGAACTAATCACTCCCACTAGTCCGGAGAAGCCGCTTCCTGGCACTCCTTCAAAGATGCCCACCCTCATAACGAAACTGACGAAGAAAGATGCCGATGCAATCCAAAGGAAGAAAGACCTGGAGGAGCAAAAGAAAAGGGAAAAGGCGGAAAAGGAAGCGGAAAAACAACGGGTCAAGGAAGAGAAAGAAAAACAACGTCAACGGGAAAAGGAAGAAAAGGAGAAAGAAAAGCAAAGAAAAGTTGAAGAGGCTGAAAAGAAAAAGAAAGAAGAGGCCGAGAAGAAAAAGAAGAAAAACACCAAAAATGAAGAGGAAAAGAAGAAATTGGACTCTGAAAACGCGAATACAGCTAAACCAAGTGACAAAGACCCGTCGTCCCCGACCAAGCCGTCGTTGTTCCAGCGCATCTTGAAGAGATCAAAGTCCCAAGTGGATTTTTCCATCGACGCAGAGGGCAACAAAATTGACGACGGAGATTCCGCAAACGCAAACCCGCCACCAGTGCCTGCACACCAATCGACGTTAGATCTGACCTTAATGGACAACTTGAATGACAACTCTATGGACAGTCTCAACGGGAACAACTCGATTGAACCCACGGAAGAGGATCTCACTGAAATACAAAACTTTTTAGAATCCGGAAATCTAGACCATTTAGACAACATGGTCAATGATTTTGCCAAACAATATATGCCCGACTCCACTCTGGACCCAAGCAATCCACCAAAAAATGCAAATGCTTCCAAAGACACATCAATATCGTAGTGCTATCCGTTTCCCCTCTAGTATTTCCTCTTTGAACATATTAAAGTGAATTTATAAGTGAGCCCTTCAAAAGAATCAAATTTAAAATCGTTTCAAGGATTTGGAAATACGTGGGCTCATCAACAAAAAAACTAACCCACCTAACACTTGTGCAATATATGATAGAAATTGAGGTGAAGCTTGATGAGGTGACCTCAGGAATGGAATGCGAAATAGAGTGACGATAGTGCTGCGTGTTGAACAAATGTACCATAATACTATTTTAGCATCACGTTGTTCTCAATAAATCTGTTTTTCATCGGCAATGTAAACGTTCTAAAAAAAGTCATGTGGGACCGGCCGGGATTAAGAAGATTTTGTGCCGTCCACGGAACGAACGAATTTATCGCTATGACGTATTACATGAAGAAAACACGGTGTAAAATAATTGAAGGATATATTTCTTTCCCTTTCTCCGTAAATTTGGAAATATATTTATCTATTCAGTTTTCTTTTCTTGTGCCAGAGATTTCAATTCGTGATCGACATTCTTCACCTCCTTCCTCTTGATTCTTGCATAAGGCCCGATGGCTGGATCAAATATAAAGTTATAGATGACTTTAGTCCATGAGTGGTGAGCGGGTATGGTGTTGTAATATTCTGGAGCGATTTTACGCACCTCTGCAAAAGATCAAGAGTTCAATAATGTTAGATCAGTAGACTAATCATGCAACAAATGAGGGACAAGATTACGATTAACAAGACGGCCACACAGAATGTCCTTTGGTGACACGAGGCTAATGCGTTTTTTCCAGTCTTATTTTCCCGTTTGTTCAGGAAAGGCAGGGAAGCGAATTTCTTTTTTTTCCGCAAAATGTGCCTTCTTTTAGATATTATTAATTAATGGAATTATTAGATATTATTATTAATAATGAAAAGCTTAAAAAAAAGAAGAAGAAAAAAAAGATTTTTTTGTTCAGGTTTGGATCCAGAGGCTTTTTCAATAATGTTTATAAACTTCAAGTGACCACGCCTAAAATCTGTACAGAACAATATATTTCGTTACGAGCATCTTTTAGGGTTCTGAAGGATAATCATTAATCAAAGAGTTGCTGAATGCTTCGAATTTCTACTAGCAGTTTTCAGGATAAAAGGAGAGGAATTGGCCACCGAATTTCCCGTACTATGAAGTCAAATATCATTCAGTCAAAGGGCTTTTGCACAAACAAGAACAATCTGCGACTTGAATTTCCAAGGAGCATAAAGAAGATTGTTTGTCGCTTATCTTATGAGCAATGAATAATTGAGGGTTTTTTAAGCAACAAGCAACAAATTAACAAACCAACTCATAATTCAACCAAGCGATGACATTCCTGATGTTTTGAAACAATTGTTTTTGTCGACTTGGCGAGATATTTGTCTTACCTGGTAAACGTGATCCGGGGATGTAAGGGAAATCGTGATGTTCGTTATGATAACCAACATTGAACGTGACCCAGTTCAGGGGGCCGTAGTAAGAGTAAGTTTCGAATCCTTGGTTAAACATGTAGTGTTCTGAGATGAAGTGTCCAGCAACAGGATGAAATCCCATGGCCATGATACTTCCGCCGACCAGATAGAAGAACACTCGACCACCTGGAAAAAAAATTGAAGGAAAGATTGGTCTTTAAGGCCTACTTGTCTTTTGGAAACAAGATCCATGTATCATTACCAAAATAATGGATGACCAACGCATCAAACGTCAACTGAATGGCGGTGTTCACATATTCCAATTTAATAGGCTGCTTTGGGTAGGTTATCAACGGCCTAATCGTATAAAAGAAAGGTTGCAGGCAAACCCAGATGAATTTGCCGAAAGTGGTGCAAAACAACTTGGCCTCCATCTCCGTTGGGATGTCAGTATCCACCCCATCCTTGCCTTGGTACTAAAAAGATGTAATGTACATAAGCCTTTTAGTTCCTTGTTCCTTGTCCCTCGTTGTTCCTTACTCGATGATGTTCCAGGTGATATCCCTTGAATGCCACGGAGAAGGGAAGGCCAATCGGGAGATTAGCGAACATGCCCAAAAGTCGATTGGCCATGGGTTTGTCATACCCAAATCCCGCACTGTGTGCGATTTCGTGGACGGCTGCATCATGTAAAAGTCATTCTCAATCAAGTGTTCATGAAACGTCCGTAATCTTGAGTAAAAACTAACCTAACATGAGAGCGTGATTGATGACTCCTCCGAAGAAATAGGCAGTTAAAATGGTGACTGGCCAACTTTGTCCCTTCATGACAAACATCATGAAGAACTGCATCACCACAAGGAACAACACCTTCCATTTAAATGTAGGGTCCACCCCGAAGAGTTTCTTAATTTGTGGATACTTATCTGAAATTGAACAAAGGACTTATCAACGTACCATGGACTAATCTAATGCTGGCGTTCGAGGCAAGGTCAAGGAATCTTCATTAAGACTTAAGTCACGTGTTATCTTCGCGAACACGTGAGGGCTCATGGAGCTTTCATAAGTCCGAATAGTACACCCCCCATTAAAGGTAGGGGTAAAAAACAGGAATATGAGCTCACTTAAGATTTCCTTCCTCCGTTTGGCGTGTGGCTCCTCTTCGTCGGACCACTCAAAATCTGTCCGTGTGACTTTGTTACCCATGACGAAAATGGATCGATCGCTTGATCGCTCTTAGATCGCCAGGGCAATGGCCAGCAGTCGATTCAAAGAACGTTGAATATGTGTGTGGCAACTATTAGTGGGGACTAATTACGGACACCATTTGACTTCTCGTGCTCTCTTGTTTCTGATTAGGATGAAGCCAATCCAACCAGTTTTCACTGTTCTTGAGCGCAGCTTCAACGACTCACTATCTGATTTGTTGAGCTGCCGGGGCACTCACAATGCTCCAAGTTGAACTGCAGAAGAGACTTACTCGGATTAGTGTTTACGCTATCAGATTCACTTTATTACATGTGCGATTTCGAGACTTGGAGCCTTCTAATCATGTTCCGGTTAAGTGAGTGCGCTCCACGACAAATCGTAGACACGATAACCCCACAATCAGTGTAAAACAGTAGTTGTGTGATCGCTGATCAAAGTCAATGTATGTCCCAAGTCAGTGTGTCAGTTCATCGATCGCTCTGGTGAAAGATTGTCCACGGCTTGACAACACGCAAGGCTCGAGAATCGACGTTACACAAAGCTCTTGGTGTAGAAGGGATGTGAGTCAATGTCTCAAACGTCTCGGAAATCCTGGGATGATGCTCTGGGCCTGCTGAAACTCTCATTGAGAGTTGGGCTGGCCAGGACAGTGTAGCTGAATAGGCCAGAGGGTTTACGGGTTTTACTTTCCAGAGGTATGACTGATCTGCGTTGCTCAGGTTATGATATAAAAAATGGATGAGGCCAATAATTGCGTGAGGAAAGTGTGGATAACTACTCTGAAACAACCGAGACTCGTGAATATTTGATGAAGGACATTCCATGGAGGAAAAAGGGGGGAGTAAGACCACGTGGCGTTTAGTTCAGGCCTTGTATGTAAGGTTGAGTGAGTTATTTTAAGCGCATTACCGGACACAAAATAGTCATTTTGATAAGCATGTTTGCCGGGATTCGGCTGGAAATTTAACCATAGACGACGACGAAGAGGTGTCATTATGTCAAGTATGTGTGTAGTTTGCCAAGTTTTCCCATTGACCTCTAGCCGTCTCGTCGGCCCATTCCTGGATTCCCGTCCCTTTCTTTTCTTCTGTCGAACTGCCCATTTTTGAAAGCGTAAGGGTGACCAGACCGGCTTTGGGACTAGAAACTAAACTATACACATTTGGCTCGAAACCGCAATCTATCCGTATGACTACGCGTACACACACAAAAAATATAACTTGTATCGCCACAAGTATTTATTTCGCCGGGTTCCTAAGTATTTCATTGACGCTTTATGCCCATATGAGAAATCGAAACTTGTCCTCATCTGCTTCAAATATCGTGGAGATTTATTCAATCCTCCACTTTGTTACCAAAAATATGGCTAACAAACAAACTATTTTCTGGAAATATTCCAATCCCTCAATGTTGTTGGGTCGGTCTCCCTGGCTTTGCAGCCTCGGGCTCAGCCAGAGGTAGGAAAGGAGGGCAAAAACGGCACGAGCCACGATTTCTACATACCAGGTCCGTCTCTTCTTCAGGAGTGGGCAAGTCCTCCTCCACCTCCTCTTCCTCATTGCTTCCTTGAAAGGGCTGTGTCAGGGACGACCCAAGTGGAGGAGGACGCAGTGGAGGGAGGGAGAAGTGGAGAAAGAAGACCAAGAAGAAAGAGTCAACTTGGACCACACCAAGATGATCTAAATGAAGCACTCCCCTTGGCTGGGCAGCTCCGCTGACTTCATCCCATTTTCTGTCCATCCGCCCTTCCCACAAGTAAATACGAGTGCAGCAGCGGCCTCAGTGGCACCCAAACCTCAAGCTGTATCCGAAGTAGAAGAGGCCACCCACCCCCACCCTTTGAGGCCTCCTGCTCCTCGTCGTCCTCCTTGTTAGCATTCATTGAGTGGGACCGCAAAATCAAGATCGGTAAATCTAACGTGAAATCAATGGACACATGGAGTACAATCGCCACCATCACCTAGGCCATTATCATCCTGATCGCTGTTTCCCATTGACGTGAGGCGAATTTAGAAATTCATGGGAAAACGAGGGGGAAAGTCGCAGGTTCATTCTCCAATCACGTAGATTGTTCTCAGATCTTCATCATCCTGAATCAGAATGGTGTGAATGTAGTGGCGACTGATGCTTCCAAGTTTCATCAAGTTGGTGGCCATAGAACCGAACGTGTCCCACCAAACACAAGTGCAAAAGCTAGCGATCTCAGTTGTTTGGCTTGTGGAGATAAGAAAAGCAATAAGCCCATTTCGTGATCTAATTTAGAATGTAAAGGGCCTGCTAGTGACTCTCTAGTGATGTATGGAGCTCGTGTGTAATAGTCATGATTCCGTCGTGATCTTTCAGCCGCAACCTATATGATTGTCATGGACATTAAAAGTGTCTCTTGCTGGAGGTCAGTACCTAATCAGTGCAGAAATCAACATTGAAAGAGTAGCACCTACTACCAAAGGCAACAGGAAGACGATTTTCGTCCCTGACAGATGAATGTGGGAAGTAATTTATGAGCACGCATTAATGCTAAACAGTTCCCCCTTCATCGTCCCCCTTGTCACCCTCCTGACATAGGCAGCTGGAGCCGATTTCCGCACTTACCTATGCTCCACTCATCTTGGGCCAAAGAAGAGAAAACTTATTCCGCACCCTTTCTCCCTGGTGTGAGCTTGTTTGTGGGCTTTGCTATCTCCTTGTTGCTTTCAAGTCAATTCCCTCTCTTGGGGTGATTGTGAAAAGCGCTCAAATTTGGCAATCTCTACTCTTGTTGTTTCAATACACCTAATCAGGAGCGTAAAAGTGCTTCATGTGACACGCTAACGGACTGTTCTAATGAATGGTGTCTTTTCCACTCTCACCTCAATATAACGTTTCAATTTATTCATCAACCATTGGCCTTGATGTGGTCTTTTGGAAGATCTGATCCCCATCAACTTGTTCCTCCCACAAGGCAAGATGAGTCTGGCCCCCGAAGAAGCAGAGTGGGTCGAGATCATCGAGCCCAGGACCAAGGAGCATATGTATGCCAACCTCACCACTGGCGAATGTGTGTGGGATCCACCTCCAGGAGTGCCGGTCAAGAGAACCAATGACCATCAATGGTGGGAACTGTTTGATCAGAACACGTCTCGGTTCTATTACTATAATGCCACCACTCAGAAGACGGTCTGGCATCGCCCTGAACATTGTGATATTATTCCCTTGGCTAAACTTCAGACACTGAAGCAAAATACAGAGGTCAAAGAGGAAGATACCAAGGCCTTTGAGAACAGATCTGCCCAAACATCGTCGGCTATAGCCTACGGGAAGCCGCTAGGGGAAGCATTTTCCAACTTGAAGAAAAAAACAAAGCTTACTTTGACCTCTTTGACTCAAACATCACCTGTGAATTCACCTAGAGTAGTTCGGAAAGTAAAACATCATCATCCACATCACCATGGCAGCCGGCATCACCGTACCAAGTCAGATGCAAGCCATGGCCTGTCATCACCCCCGTCTTCCTCTGAGAAACCTCGACATGACTTGACCTCTCCTCAAAGGCAGCCTTACTCACCCCATCACTCTAGTCACCGGTACCTTCCCACAGAGCAACCTACTCGTCATGGAGAAGATAAACGACGAACAACTATTGGTCCATCACAATCCAAATATTATAGTATTCCTCACAATTCCGTCAAGGATGTGATCAACCCCAGACGACCAGAGAAACCTCCTTCTCCAGGCTCTCTTGCTAAGCAAAGGAGCTTGGAAGGCGATCACTTTAGGATAGCAACGCAACTCTCCCTTCCTCCAACTCAAGATCAAGATGTTGTGAGTGGTAACCACTCACTGAGGTTAGGGTCCAAATTACCTCCACCAATCCCAGACAATGGTGTGCCCCCATTGTCATCTTCCGCCATTTCTAGATCTGTTAGTTTCATGGCAAAGCATCCTCTTCCAAACACAAAATTGAACGAAGAAAATATTTGGAAACCACCCCCTGGATTTGAATCTGTCAATGGGAGAAAGTCCGTCGAATCAACGCCGCAATCATTGAGACGTCACAAAGGGAGTCCTGAGAGTAATCATAGTGGAAGCAGTAGCCATTACGCAAACTCGCACTCAGATGTGAGCAGCCCAATTGAAGGTTATTGCACACCAATGATTAATCGGAAGCAAAAATCTTTAAACACTTCGTTTGAAGGTTGTGGATCAAATGGAACGAGAAGTAACTTTCTTCCCCGACCTGTAAAAGGTTTCCAAGATCCATCTCAATCTAGTCAGACTCAGGAACCTCCTGAAAAGTTGGACCATGCGAATGGTTCTGATGCTGGAAAGAACGGAGATCAATCAAGGCCTTACCTAGTTGACAATGATTTTACTAATAACGAAGAAAGCAAATTGCAGGAAAAGTTCAAGCCGCCTCTTAATAACATTTCTCATCGTTACAAGGCCCAAAAGCCCAGAAGAGGTCGAGGAGACAATAATGGTACGTGGGACAGATTTCACCACGTGAATAAGATGTCTCCTTTACAACAATACATATTGGAGCAAGCCAAACTATCTGGCTACCGATTTGGTGATGGTTTGGACACAACTGACCGCGATTCTTTTGTTGAATCAGAGGATGATTGGATGAATCACCATGATGATAGCGACGATTTTGCTGATGATGAAGATGGGGGAGTGTCTGATGACGTTTCCAAGGCGTCTTCCATTGATGGTGAAGATGATCGTTATTTAACAGAGCCGACGTATAATAACTTGGATCCAAAATGGATCGAATCTATGTACACGGCAGGTTATCCACATACCCCATCCATGTTTCCTGGAATGGCCATTGGATCAACTTTAGAACGGAATTCCAGTTGTCCATCGTCCCAAATTCCACTTGGTTCCAATCCCAGCACTCATCACCACTCCCACCACCATCTTCGACCAGCTCCTCCAGTGCCACCTCACCAAATTCCGATGCCGTCTCCGCAGGCTCGTACAAGTCAAGACGTGGATGCATTTAGTGAAGAGTTTGATGTCAGAATGCGTTTTAACAACCGCTCACAAAGCAATCCTAATTCCAGCACAATGCCACGACCATCGTCACATGGACCAACTTTACAACAGAACCCAGCTTTCCCGGTGCCTTATGACGTCCTTCACCACCCTTCATTACAAAGAAACACTCAATCACTTATGGAGACTAATTCCAATGTTTCCACTCTCAGGGGTGGGACCTTGGGTCGAGTTAGTTCACGAACGTCTGACATGGCCGACAGTAGAGTTAGTGGCTCTATGTTGTCTGTGTCAACGAGTATCCATAGCACGATCTCGTGTGAGAGTGACATTGAAAAGTATGCCATGGACAATTTGAACATCCAAAAGAAGGGTCTATTTAGGAAGAAATTAACAGTGAAGGACATTTTGACTCACAGTAAAGAAGCCTTGAAGAAGCCTTTGACGTGTTTGGCAGACAAGGCATTGAAGAAAGATGCTGTGGACATTTTTAGGCTCATGCAAATCTACATGGGTGATCGAAGAGCTAAACAAGGCATGACCATCAATAGCGTGGCTCTTGAAATCACACACAAGGGATACTCGAGTCCAAAAATCCGGGACGAGATTTATGTCCAACTTTGCAAACAAACAACCGAAAATTTGAACCGTGAGAGTTTGCGACGAGGCTGGGAATTGATGGCCATTTGTTTGTCATTTTTTCCTCCAAGTGTCACGTTTTCTCTCGCCTTGCACGCTTACATTCACAAACATAGAGATCCAGGTTTAGATTATCCAGATGTGGGGAAATGGCCGATTCATGTCCAAATAAGTCACTATGCGGGGATTTGTGCCAAACGATTGGACCGCATAGGGGAGTCCGGTCGACTGTCCCCAAAGAAACCTGTGATCGAAGATATCGACCAATCTAGGTTACAAATATTCAGGCCCTCTATGTTTGGAGGGACTTTGACGGAAATACTGGATATGCAGAGGGATCGATTTCCCCATCGAAAGTTGCCTTGGATTCTAACCACACTGGCCGAGCAGATCATTCAATTAAATGGCCTGTCGACTGAGGGCATATTTCGAGTACCAGCTGACCTGGATGAGGTGAATAATGTCAAGACTCGATTTGACCAATGGGAAATACCGGCTTGTGCTGATTGCCATACTGCGGCTTCTTTGCTCAAACTCTGGTTCCGAGAGCTTTACGAGCCAATCATCCCTGATGCCCTCTACGAGGAAAGTGTTCAAGTTGGCGAAAATGTTCAAGCTGCTTGCGATATTGTGGCCCGAATCCCTCCACCTCACCACGACATCTTGTTATTCTTGATCCGATTTCTTCAACTCTTTGCCTCCCCCGAAGTGGCACAGGTCACCAAAATGGATGCTTCCAATCTCAGTACTGTATTTGCTCCCAACTGTCTCCGTTGCCCTTCCTCGGATCCATCTGTGATTCTGGAGAACACGAGAAAAGAAATGGCGTTTGTGAAAGCCCTTGTCTTTGGACTTGATACGACAGCCATGGAGGGAGTGCTGTGAAATGTCTCCAGGTGCTTACTCTATCAGACGAATGTCAACTTGCGGCCAGATTACTTCTCCCATCAGCCATCACTCACTACTCGTCGAAATAAGATGACTAATCCACCGGAACTTTAGTTGCCGTCAAAGTTGTCACTACAACTCTTGTTACCACCTTTGTTTGTGTATTTTCAATTTTCCCATATTTTTCATTCATCTCTGCGTGATGGTCGTTCTTTTTCTCATCCACTGTATTGCAAACTCACAACTCCCACCTGCCCTTACCGCCCAATCAAAAGATAGTCAAGTTTAGCTGGTACTAGCTTTACAGCATGCCTCATATTTACAACTCACATCCATAGCCAGAAAAACTTCAATATTATTGGTGTCATTCCTCCCTAACAGTTAAAAAACAGAGCCATTGAATCACTCATATGTTCCGAACCGTGTTTTCTCCATGAAATATTTCCAAGAAATCTCTCTCTTTCTCTCACCCCCATTAACCATGATGAAGTTAGTCCATTACTAAGTCATTTCTGAAACCAAAATATGAGTCGTTAATTCCTTTATTACTACGATTATCATCAATGTCAAGTATTATTTATACTGCTACGCTATTATTATTATCATCAATATTATTAATAATAATATTACGACGACCACCGCCAAATATTAACAATACACTGAGCCATCGTACAAGATTCAAAGCATGCTCATTTTTGGTAGAGATCGCGCCAATCATCCAAGATTTTTCTTAATACTGTAGTTCGAGCCACGTCGTTCTTGTAGATATAGAATATGGGCATCAACGTCGTTATGAACAACATCGGGAGGAAGTAAGCGAACACCAATCCATAACGATGTGGAATCCCTTCAATATATGATTGAAGGTTATCCTCTGCAAAGAATACGCCCAGAGGAACCAGGGATAGCAAATACATAATCATGATCAACACGCCTTGTCCAAAATTTCCCATATTTCTTAATTTCAAACGATGACACACTCGTTGGGTCCACCCTGAAACGAAGAAAGGAAATGGCAAGGATTTTAGACATAGAAGGTGGCGTCAAATGACAAGGCAAGGCTGCCAAGGCTTTTGTCAAGCCTGATTCTCTAAGAGTAGCACAAAAGGAATAAATTGGAATCATACCATGTGCTTCATTATCTTGTATTCAATTCTACAAACTAAATCCTAGCCCTAGCATGATGGTTGCATGCCTCAATAGAGCTAATCTAAGAGCAACTACTAGCCTAAAAAATGATATGTTTTTAGCTCGCGTGGATTCCATTTCTGGCCTAAATATACTCAAAGCCAGGAATTTCCAAGCATCTATGCGATGATTTGATTGCCCATGAGTACCAAATGGTTACGCATCTAAATCACTGGATTTACGGAGTTGTCTCACTTGAATTTTAAGTAATATGACTGTTACCAAAGGTGGCAAAAAGGTTCTTCTTACCCAAGCAAGGATTCTTTTCCAGGTCGTAAGGGCTCGAAGATTGATCAACTCTTAGGTTTTCAACATACATTTGACTAAAGACAAAGAGGTACCATGCAGCCGAAATAATGGGAAGAAGGTTCAGTGGGGATTGATCCTTCGACAGTCCATTCAGATAGAAGTCTTGTTCTTGTTTGCCCATGCATATGGTATAGACTTCTTGGTTTCTGCCCCACACAAACATGTCTATTAGAACGAAAAATCCAGCCACGACAAGATTTCCAACCATAAAAAAGGTCAAAAAGAAGTCATCGTTAACGACTTTGACGCTCCTCCACACACAGTGGTAAACATAACGAACGCCCACAATCTCGTTAGCCCAGAAAAAGCCAAGAACGTAGATGAATTTGGAGGAGAAGCTTCGCATAACACAGAAACTGTCACTGTACTGCCAACCCAAGAAGAACCGGAAGAAGTCAATGTTAACGATGAGCACGTTGTTGAAGATAATGCATCCTTCCACTTGGAAAATCATGCGATTGATCAGATTTCGTTGTTGAACGTTGCTGCCAATTCGCTCAAACCACATCAGGCTGTAGATGAGAAAATTGCCCAAGATTTCAATCAAGATATACAGGATCAGCGTCATAGCTTGACAAATTGGATCACTGGATATTGGTAGAAGAAGGTCTTCAGCGGGTCCCGGTGGTTCACTTTCAAGCATCATGCTTCCAATTTTAAAGGCAAGTGAGTCAGTCCATTCAAAGTTAACAAGAAAGACTGAGAATAGATTGAAGAGTATGAACACTGAAGGCTTTCTCTCTTCGTTGATAAGCCATTGCAATACCTCGGTTTTTGTTCTCTCCATTCAGAAAGTGACTCCAAAGTCTTTGAAAATTGCCGTGGAACTGGCAAGGGGTTGCTAACACAGATTGTTCAGTTAAAAGGACTACGTTCCATAGTTTTAACAAAGGTTTTAACATGTTTAAAGTTTTAACATCAGCCAAAGCTGATCCGACTAGAGAGGGAAGGATCCAAGTATTCAGAGTAAATTCAAAGATAACCTGGATCCGTGTTGAAGAGATAACTTTGATCCATAAGAAACTATCAGGTTATTGGCACTAAAATCTTTAGTACTTCTTACCAGCTTTTACTTGATACTGCAACGCTTTAAGTCCTTGACAACCATAGTTGATTTCAAGCTTTTAAGCGAATCACCCATGAAAGTTCCTTTACATCACAAAAAAATAAATATCGTTAAGAGCTTCGTATCTTTTTGTGTCTGTACAAAAGAAAAGACATCAGGTTTAAACAAGAAATTGAATGTTTCGGTGGATAATTTTTACAACCAGCAGGAACGATGAACATAAAGAACACAATACTACAGAACAATAATTGCTTCGGATTTGGTTACTGCTTTTAAACGAACTCAAAGCGTCTCGTGTAACAATTTTTGAGGAATGATCAATAGTTCATATTTAGCCTCGAGGACTACACATGAACTCGTACTAACCTCACAAGCAAAATCAAACTTGGCTATTTTCAATCACTGTCGATTTTGGAGACATTTGGACTTGGATCTTCAATATGTCGTTTACGAAGAATTCTAGCATAGTTGGCTAAACCTGGATTTCAAACATATGTATTCCACCTTGAGTATGATAAGTCGATGATGGAACAACCCAAAGTGGGCTAAAAAACATTAAAGCCTCAGTCAATTCTGAGCACAAACTTGGGTCCCAACCCGCTTGAATTATTTCCACACTTTTTCTTGAAAATTTGTCACACATATGCCCGAGAATTTTGGGTCGGCCAAAAAGTGGGGAAAGGAGACTCTTTCAAGAGGTCTTCCACTTTCAGAGATGACAGCCATTGGTTGGTTGGTTGGTTGGCTGGGCGTGTGTGTCTGTCGGATGATGGCACAAGTGGTTTCCCAACGGAAACTGGCCATTTTATGCATTCCATGTTTGCCAAAGTGAGTACTTTCTGTCCGGTTTCCGTCACGAGGAGGGACTTGATATTGAAGTGGGTGATAAATTTTCCAAGATGTGACTGAACGTTCTGCAAGTGATGCCTCAGGGTAATAGGGAGAAATTGAATTTCGCCCCTTCTGAGATCGTGGATTTTTGTGGTCCAGCTCGAGGTTTCCATGTCTTGAGCTTTATAATAACTCTGAATCGAAATGGTTGTTCCGGTGCTTGATAGTAAATGGAACTGATCCTATCGATAAAGGAAAGTCCCGAGTTTAACATATAAACAATTTTAATATTTGTTAAAATCCAAAGTAGATGTAATTTTCTAGTTTCTTGAGTGATTTTGAGAGTTTTGGTATTCAATGAGTTCTGCTAAGCGCCATCGAGCCTGTAGTTCCCAGTACTATTAAAATAAAGGATTGCCATTTGTTGATGCTATAGTTTGACTACAATAGTAATTAATCAAAAAAGTCGACTTCCAATTGTAAACATCCAAAACATCTCGATTTTAAAATGCTAATAATTACGATTACTCAATAAAAAAATGCCAGTTACTGTTTTTATTGTCATTTTCAAATTGAAATTCAGTAACAGTTCAATGCATTTCTTTTTGAAAGATGGGCCAATTAGGTATGCATTTATATTTTATGGTAATTCCCTTAGCAATGGTTGTGAAATGGTGAAAAAGGACTGATTCAGAGACTTGTCAAATATAAATGATTTATATATTTCGAATATTTAGATTTATGCTTTGTGATTCACCAAATTTGTCTTGAATAGTAATTGAATAGTAATTGTAATCAGCGATAAAATATGTTGCGATTCGATCTACCGCTGAAAATAATATGGATGTTGATTCAAAGAAATTACTTGAATGCTTGACTGATCCAGTATAGTCGTCACGAACTGATTTTAAAACAACCAAAGAGATTTTATTGGATGGGTCATGGATGACGTTACACTGGACATATTTGACGCCGCCAAATGTACCCTAATAGTATAACGGAAATTTTAGAAACCATTGAAATCAACCTCCAGACCAGAAATTGAAAAAAATCATGGTCAAGCTCTCCAAGCCAGGCAAATTCACTCGCCATAAACATTCGAAATTATAAGGAGGAACATGGCCAGTTTTAAGCTGTAGCTTGAGGAATTCCTGTCTACCAGGCAGGATTCTTCTCGTATTGTTCCAGTTTTTCAGTTGTCCAAGTTCAGTTGAGGTAACCGATTGATGCAAGATGGACGAACCATGAAATTTGACTTGTTCGAATAAAAATTACGTTAAGTTATTTTTATACGTTACGTTACGTTTAAGTGACAAGAATTCGTGTAAAGTTCCAAAATATTTTTGATGTGAGTGGTTGCCAGAAACATCCAAGCACTCCTTGAAAGTGAATCAGATGTGTTGGAAAAGGGGCCAACTACTACACGATCCGGGAATTCCAATGTCAATCATCTTGAATCATAAACAACAATATACTTTATAATTGGACTATATTGACTGGAAATGTTCAGCAGTAACCTCTTAAACAGGATGGAGGGTGAAAACCGATCCAAGGTAAGGCCTAGCTCTTCGTTTTAGCCCCGTTTCCTAATGAGATCAAAGCCTACCGAGGTATACGGCGACAATTTGATAGACCTCCATTCAAATTGAGACCTCCATAAATGGGTCTTTGCTTTCTTTATACATCCTGACAATAAAGATGCGTCGTAACAAAAATGTTCAGGTGCAACGCCAAAGCTTTCAAACTTATCCTTATGACGCCCCCTAACATATGAATTATTTTTTAGGAATGAGGCACCATTTGTTCATATGCATCTGTTAATTGTAAGAGTTGCAATAGAAAGAACGTGATTTTGGAAAAAAACTGTATTGTAAAGTGGGCACAGTTTTCAACCTAAGGTTGCTCTGGCAACGTAGGTAAAGTGTAATAGGAATACCAGTGTTTTTTTGCTAGATAAGCTTCTCATAATATGCCATGAACAAAATTAATGTTTTCTACTTATGTTACTATGAGCACTAAGTATGTGAAAGGTTTTCCAAAATCAATTTCGGTATGCGCACAGGGAACGAATGTGGATAGAGTGGTAAAAGAGGTCCTACTTTTTTCTTTAGATTGGCTACAAAATATAACACTACGTTCTTTCGATCAAGGTGCGACCCCTTTTGTGTAAGGCATGGCTCATGTGAATTGACAGACATATAGACATATTGTTATTATGAAGTGTAATATCTTACGCATTTTCTGAATGCCCTGACGCAAGATCAGACTAGGAAATAAATGTTTGTACTTAGAAATAAAACTAACAAGAAACATTACTTAACGTACGTTAATGGATGAATTTAAACTACTCTTGCCATCTCTTTTAGAAACTGGCAAATGCGCTAAAAACAACGGGGAAAAACCAACCAACCCCCTTTTTGAACCTTAAATGCTTATTGTTAGACTTACGCAACAAAGAATGAAAATCGGTTAGTTTGTTTACTTTGTTACATAAGGTATCTGAACAATAAAGGGCAGAAAACTAATGATTGTACTTTTCAGACTTCTTTTGATTACTGTTCGATGCAATAATCAAACAAAAACTCGAAGTCTTCTAAAAGACAGTATTCTATGTTTTGTTGTCAAGTAGAATTGCATAATAAGACGAGAAGAAAAAGAGCAAGAACCCCAAAACCTTTAAACCAATCGGGAACAATATTAATTGCTCGTACATTCATGTCAAGGGCTGACGCATCATGCTTAAATAATCTTCATGGAAACAAGTGTTGAAAGCAAGCTAAATTCGGTGTTATTATCCCGATGAAGAGCTTGCCTTCTTCACCGAGCCAACATGTCAAGGTGAAATAGAGCTCTGACATTTTGTATTCAATCCAAATAGCCTCGTTCAACCTCGTAGATCCTGATGAAACCTGCATCTCAGCCATAAGTTGGACCGAAGCGTACCTACTTTCCATTTAAATCACCTTTAACTCAATGACTCCAAACAACCTTTTCTGTGGATTTATTCGAAAAATCAGGTAGGACTTCGGTTCAAAAATGGAAAAGGAAGGGAGACATCATGGAAAATGGCCGTTCCAATCCGTTCTTCACTGCCATTTCGAGGAAGCAAGTGAGACTCAGTGAGAGCCAGCGAAATCACTTTAATGTCTGGCTGGACGAGCGCTGATATTGGTCCATCAAGTAAAGAGACCCCCTGGTTGACAAGTCATCGGATCGCATTGACCTGCTGATTGCGTGTCATTTATTTTGATGATCCCAGCAATGGCCAGAAATCTTGGCACCGAAATCAACTCAATGGGACACGATTTATCAATCATGGGCGTGGAGCGCCTCGTCCCAATCTTGACAAGAGCTCAATAACATGTCGTCCTCTAGCTTTGTGCCACTCTCCGTTGCTTTATCGGATCGCATTAATTTATGCATAGCGAGAGTGACATATCCGCTTTTGTCATGCATATGTTGATATGAGTGAATGTAAATACATACGATCTGTCTGACCATTCCATCCCGCATGTGTCATTGGGGTAACATTTTCTTTGCTTCCCCTGGTCATCACCATCATCCATCTTGGACGGAAAGTTTTCGAGAATTGATCGTTGGAGCCTCTCGTGATTTGCGAAAGTCTCAAAGGGCATGGTTGGTTCCTCCTTGGAAATATATTTTCTGAAACCAATCTTATCATCAATCGAGGAAGAACACGATCACAAAGTGTAGTATAGTATTCAGTACATTCTTCCAGATCAAAGCCTTTGAAAAAGAACATGTCTTCAAAAGCAATGATTAATGACATCGCCTCGAGATTCTCTCTGTGTTCCACTTGTATGAGTACGACGATACTGAAGGTTCTGGGACCGTTCGGTCGTTCACTGGAACATCATCCATTTTCAACGCTGTTGGACTCGGGCACATTGTGTGCCCTCTTGGCGGGGATCATCCCATTGTGGACGAGTGTAAAAGCCAAGTGAGGGAAGAATCCAGGATTTTCTATACATTTTCAACCAGATACAAATGATCTCATGTTCCCATGGATCTGTCATGTTCTACTTCACAAGCCAGCAAAAAGAAGAAGACGGAAGCTTAAAGAGGCTCTCAACTTAGGACATGAGGAGCATGGAATACTGTCTTCAGCATCATCTTTTGAACCTGCCTCGAGATAGTGATGCAAGCGAATGGTTATCTTTGTCCATTTCATCTGTTTGCTTTATTGGATTTTAATCCCAGTACAGGAACGTAAGACAAAGTCTGGTATGGAGAAGGCGTCCAACTGTGAACTTCTCTCCTTCCCCTCGTGACCAAGAAAGGAGAACGAATGCCATTGAGGACAGCTCCTAATTCCAAAGTGGATTACCTCCAAATGGACCCCAACTTCGCTTACCGATGATACCATTTCGTATAGTGATCGCAATCAAGAACTGATGCACAAGCGGAAGACAGCTTTGCTGTACCAACCAAAAGGCATTTAAAGTACGTCAGTAGTAAAATAAGGACTGCTTTTGGATATTGTGTCCGAGCCACAATCGTGGCTATGATTGAAGGGCATTTAGTTTAAAAAGTTGAATTTAATCGTTCGGCATAAAGGATCAAATAATACATTTTGGCGATGCGTATATCGCTGGAATGTTATATTAAGTCCAAGAAATGTTGGAAAATGTCTTTAGTATAAAATGTTTAATGTATGGTCATTAGCACAAAACATGGAGACAGTTCCAGCTAAGGAGTGCTACAGTGTGGTTGAGTAAAACACGGAATTATCTTTAGGAACTCGTATTTGGCCTAATTTGAATTGATCAGTTTTTTGCTCAATGTTTGGTCAAGGTAACAACCCAATGGTAAAGCCTGTCAAGGACATCATGAACATTGTGATGTGGCTTATCCACAGGAGTATTTGGAAGTGGAGTAGACTTTGGTCGAGTTTTTGTTTGATTTCAACTAAATTGGGCAAAACTTTATGTGTTAGTAGGGCTCTGTTGGGGCCACAAGGCCATGCTCACCCGAAAATGGTCCCCAAATAATAAGACCACCAGCTTAGAAAATGATTGCAATGTTTATCTGAAATCATAGACCGGAATCAGAAATTAGTCCACCAAGTAATGACTGGAATTCCGTGTTTTGTTCCGCCACACTATAGCCGNAACTTTTCCTCTTCATGACGGTCAGTGAACCATGAGATCTTGATGAGAACGATGTTTGCTGATTTCCGTTTTTCAACGACTTTTTTGGTTCACTGAGCCTTTCTTTTTTTTTCTTCTCCTCTTCCTCTCTTTCTGTCTCTGCGGGTGGGCTGCTGTACCGTACATCCGCCTTGCATGACGGTCAGTGAACCATGAGATCTTGATGAGAACGATGTTTGCTGATTTCCGTTTTTCAACGACTTTTTTGGTTCACTG
>NC_081450.1:11323293-11323824 GCF_007210705.1 Tigriopus californicus | reverse complement strand
AGGCACTTGGGATTAATCTAGCAATTGAAACACAAATAAAGACTGATGAAGAATGAGAGAGGTTGCTAGAACCCTGGCCTAAAATACAGTAATTGAATCAGAATCATGCGGTGCATCTTGGATAATTGAATCAAGTTTAAGCGAGTTGCCCACGTGAGATGGAACAGAAAACAACATATCTCGCAACCAGAGAAGTCATTATTGTAGATAACAAATGACTATCAAGATCTTTTTTATATTTTTTGGCGAGAGCCAAGGAATGACAGAAGTGAATCATTTCGTGCTCTCCAGACTTTTGGCAAATGAAAAATTGATTCCGATTTGTTAATGTCACAAAAAGGAAAGGGAATGATGTGCTCTATCCGATTCCTTTCCCCTCGTTCCTGGTTGCTTTTCTTGACAATGGGCACAATTGGGAAAAATGTCCCTCATATCCTCATTTACAGTGGGCTTTCTTGAGTCCAATTCCATGCATTTCTTTCTTCAGGCATGAATCACAGCCAGATTTTTTTCTTCTTCTTATCCCATGCT
>NC_081450.1:11323170-11323257 GCF_007210705.1 Tigriopus californicus | reverse complement strand
AGGCATGAATCACAGCCAGATTTTTTTCTTCTTCTTATCCCATGCTGCTAAGGAAGCCAAGTTTGGAGGTTTCAGATCCATTTTTTG
>NC_081450.1:11283402-11323143 GCF_007210705.1 Tigriopus californicus | reverse complement strand
GTCTGGCTGGACGAGCGCTGATATTGGTCCATCAAGTAAAGAGACCCCCTGGTTGACAAGTCATCGGATCGCATTGACCTGCTGATTGCGTGTCATNTTCTTATCCCATGCTGCTAAGGAAGCCAAGTTTGGAGGTTTCAGATCCATTTTTTGCCCAACTGGAAAATGATCATCAGAGCAAAATTTTGCCCAGCATGATGAACGAGGGACTGCCGTTTTTGCTCATAAACATGGCGGCCCTAATGGATTGTGAACATCACAATAAATGAACTTCTGTCATTTGCCTCGAGATATGGCGGTGGTTGTTGTTGCACTCCCTATTCTACCCTGCACAACCACATTTATCTACCAAGCGAGCACCAATTTCATGAGGGAACATATTGTCACTAAAACGGTGCATTCGATGTATTCCACATGACATACCGGTACATATATATGGACAAATAAGGATGTTTTGCATGTACAAGAAAGCAATGGATTATTTGAAGGTCAAGGTCGTCACAAACAAGCTCATGTATCAAGACCAATTGGGCTAACCAACCACTTTCAAATTCGAGCTCTATTCGTCAGATTAATCTTTCTTTTATTGCTATTCTAGACTAACCTTGCGTTCAAAGACTGTTTTGTTTTGTTTAATACGAAGTCAGATGGCAACTCTTTCGCTCGGCCTGCCATCTGATTTTGGGTTTCCCAATTGGGGGAGATTCCTACTTCGTTGTCATAGCCCAAAATTAATTATTACCTCACCCTGGGGAATGACCGCAGGTTCGCCCGTTTCAGCTTTTAAAGCAGCAAATCATACTGTAATTAAATGCCAAAGAGAAGGGGGGACTTTGCTTCCCTACGATCGAACCAGGATTCGCAATTTGGAAAGCGGATGCTCTACCAATACGATACCCCAGCAAGTGTGATCAAGGACTTTATCGGATAAGGTCCAATTGAAATTCATTATTTGACTCCTTGGGACTCATTTATGAACGTTTTTCGTTTATTAGCAAGGAATTTCATTCAATGCGTGCAACGAAAATCACCAAAAATCCTCACGACACAATTGCAATTTTTTCAAGATTTCCTTACGGCCCAAGAAATTGAAAACATTTGTTTCACACGTTATTCAACCGACGTCAGCCGATTTGAAAATGATGAGGGAGTATTTTTCAACGGCTGCTGTTATCCACGTGAATACCTGAAGAATATGCCAGAAAGAAGTGTTTTGTTAATTCAAATTTGAATTCATTGTACACAACCCTGACACAAAAAATCGCTCAGTTTGGTTACCATTAGCGAAAACCAAAATCTATTTCACCGATCTATGGTCACCACTTTCTTTTGCTTTTAGTTTTTCATTGGCTTTTCTTACCGTATCAGGGAATGTAATCCCCAGTACTAATAAAAAGAAAGGTGATATTTTGTCGATTCTTAACTTTCAATCATAATGATATTTCGTCTATCAACGAGTTCGAGTTGGCAGACCGAGCTAGTCCTTGAATGAATGTAGAGTTGATCTGGAATGTTATCTAAAAATTTGTCCAAGTCTGACTTGAAAGATGCAACAGGATCAACAAGGTTAAGCAAAATGAAGGAGCCCGGCCGAGAAAGAATAAAAGCGGACTTCATTGTTTGAACTAACCTGGATTCTCGAGTTCTTGAAGGTGCTAGATTGTGCTGAGCTCCAAGATAGCCTCAGCCTTTTCAAGTATGTATATTTCAAATACTGACATTCATTAGCCAATAAGCGTGCTAAAAGAAGAGTCTTTATTCACATATCGTTCAATAGTATTAAGACATTTTTCCTTGTCATCAAACGACTTAAGTATATTGCTGTGCTGGCTTTATCAAACTATGGACCAACAGTTTTATGATGTGCATACAAAAAGTCAGGATCGACAGCAGTCTTTCTCTTTTGCACAAGCGAGAAACTTTGATCCCATCCCAAGATGTAACAACTGGAACTTTTCCTCTTCATGACGGTCAGTGAACCATGAGATCTTGATGAGAACGATGTTTGCTGATTTCCGTTTTTCAACGACTTTTTTGGTTCACTGAGCCTTTCTTTTTTTTTCTTCTCCTCTTCCTCTCTTTCTGTCTCTGCGGGTGGGTCTTTTTGAGATGAGCTATTCTACAATTTGTGTGCGAATCCCAGTTGAAAGTGTCTTAACCCTTGTCTCTCTCTTTCTTTCTCTCTCTTTCTGATCCAATTTTGAGTGCACATGGTTTGCTTTCCCCTGCCGATTTTGGAGAGGTTTGAAAGAGGAATGAGATGAGTGAGGTGATTGCTATGAAAACAACTTCAAACTTTGAGCCAGTTATGATATCTCATTTTTTATCCCCGTCTCGCTCGGTCCACCTAGGTTCACGTAAAAGCTGTAAAAGATTGGGGATAAAGCACAACAAAAGGCGCTTTCAGGGTCTGATGGTGTTTTTTCTCTCAGAGGGGAACTCTGTCGTTTTGTCTCGTTCAAAACAGGAGGATTTCCATGTCGAAACCCAACCTAAATCTAGGACAACACACTAACACAAGCAATGAGTGGTGTGTGTATCTTTCCCTCAATCCACTACGTGCCGAGAGGAATTGTCAAAGGAAGATTGATTAGATTTCCATTTAACGTTCCAAACTCATGATTGAAACTGGATACAATCCATCCATCTCCGAGGGAAATCTTGCCTGGATTTGGTCTTGATTGATTCGCCACGAGCCTTTCAATGGGACTTTGTTGTGACCACCAAAATGTATTCAAAGGGCTTTCTTTTCGTTTAGGGAGGTGGTAGGTTTGCTGTGCTTGCTCCATGTACCTTCAGAGCTCGCTTGGAATTTGGGACCACTTTCCATGGATATGGCGATGATATTCTTGTGGCGACAGTGCAATGTCGGTGGTACTTTCGAGGCCCTTTCTGATGTGACAAGGGTCTTCAAATTTGCTTGATAAATCTTTTTGACGTTTCAATTTCACAGATTGGCGAACTGAAATACTCTTTTGGAGACGCCTTCCACTCATGGGTTCTGTATATTGAGGGTAACAAAATGCAACAATTGCGGAGAACGTTCCACCGTTTTTTCATTTCCTCTTTGGAGGACAGGAGTGGAAATTGGAATCAGTGGACCTCTTTGCTTGACTGAGCATTCCCATCTTCTCGTAAATTGGGAAAAATAAAATGAAGAATCAACAGAAAAAACAGCGGTTGTCATTCTTCTCGAAAGGTAGTTATTCCTAATCCCTCCAATTCTTCCAAAGTGGGACTGAAATATTAAACCAAAGAAGTACTATTGGTGACTCAGCCATTCCGCATTTGAAGGTCATTACTCGATTTTGGAAACTTCCCCCACCTTGATCGGTGAATGACGGAGCACTTTTGTTATGGAACAATATCAAAAACAACCATTTTCCGATGGCTGTTATGAATCTCATGCAATCTCCTCCCATCCATGAAGCCAGGGTAAACGATGAATTTCCGATATACAGTACACAATGATACACAATGGAACAAAACGACATTTTACGATCAAGTCATTCCAGCATCTCATCTATTGCATTTTTGCACATGAATGTGCATGACTTGACATACATTGAACAATCTCTTGCCATGTCTCTTTTAGCATTCTTTATTTTCTAATGAGCTTACATTCGTGTGAGCTTTAGATCCTTTCAACTTTCCACCTTACCCTCCTGGTAAAGTTGGGACAAGTGAAAGCCGTAAACTAATATATACCCTTTGTACCGTCTGCGTGGGGAATCCTTTATATCCGACTTCGTGGCTCGTAAATATTGGCCCAAAGGAGTTTAGCAAGTGGAACACTACTACTACAACAACAACACCACGTGGACCATTCATGGACTTCTTATTTATTTGTTCATGGCGCTTTAAATTTGTATCAAGTCCATAGATTCGGAAATGATGCTCAACCCCACCATTTTGCCTGAGGGGCTTCGTAGAGATCCAAGTCAAACTTAAGGCTCGGCAAATGATCAATTGAAAAGTGGTCCTCGTGTGTGAGGCGAGTGGAACATGATTTACAGCCAGAATCTCCTGATGGAAATGAGGCAATTAGTCAGCACTAACCAAAATAATTTATGAGAAAACCCAAGTAAAGACTCGAGGGAAGGAGAAGCTTGCTGGCGGTTTCATAGAGGAGAGCGACTGCCACACCAACTGACATCCAAGTAACAACTATCAAGAGATAAAAGCTTTGCAAGTACGGAAGATTTACTTGCACCCGTAGATTAATGTTTTTCTAAAGACATCCACCCAAAAGTCTAGGACCCAACCTAATTTCGTAATGACGTGCTTCTTGGTACCTTTTCAAGGCAATTTGTTACATATATTCCATCCAATATCTACACAAGATTCAAATGAAGGGTTTAGATTGAAGAAAGTTGAGCAAGCTTTCGCCAATTGGAACTGAATCATCCCGATACGTAAAATAGTTCAACCGTCGTAACGTTTTCAATCTCGAGGGAGAACTGATTTAAATCACATTTTAAAATTGGCGCCACTCAGATCATTGCGTCTGAGACTGAATTCCGCAGCACACCCAAAAAGATTGAAATGTTGATAAGGTTGAATTTAAAAAGAAGGGAACAAAAAGGACCCACCAACTCCTGGCGTCAAAGTTGAAGCTCGGAAGAATCCACTTCACAATCTCATAATGAGTTCTGTCACTGCCTCACCGATAAAATTTCCTCCGCTTGATAGTCAGAAAGTCTGTCTTGATGATGGAACAACGTATTGCGTGTGAAGCTCCAAATATGGCACTTGAGTGCCTCACCTAAATTCTTGATCCTTGACTTGGCATCTCCAAGGCATTGGTAATGGGCAGCTTGGCAAACGAGCCGCCCAAATTGGACTTGAGACTTTTTGTTATCATATTAGTGCACTCATGAAGAAAGACAACTTGGCCCGAAAAGGCCACAAAGTCTGCGATCCAGGATGAATAAGTTGTAAACGGAGTTCGTGTGCCAAATTTTCCAAACTGCAGCGTATTCTTCTCCATTAAGATGGAACGGTTGGAAATCTGAGATAATGCACAACAGCCATGTGACAGGAAGGGGGAATAACACCGAAATCAAAGACAAAATGCTGACGAATTGCAAAGAAACGCGTTCGTAATACGTTCGAAGACAACGAATCTTCAATTTTCATCGAACTGTTTATAATAGGATTGTTTATCTTCATCAATAATGACCAAATAATGGCTAAAACAATTAGATACTGTTTCTTTGGAAATATTGGACCAGTAAAATGATCTGTTACCCAAGGAACTAAAAGATTTGCGTAAAGGCCAATAATTCAACAACAAAATAAGGAAACTGCGAATCGTTAATCATTCCGTCTTTGCCTTTGGAGTCTGCTCTGTGCTGCTTTTGCATTCTCTGAACCCGGAATGTCAATTAGCACGGCGGCAATTCTAAGTTCGTTAGTTCTAGTCGCTTTTGTCCCACTCCTCCCAATTTCCAAAGTTAATGTGGAACGTGCCTGATTTTCCACTATACATTTTTTCTTCTCAAATTTTAATTGCTTGTCACTCCCCCCCTCAATGACTGACAGAACACTCGCGTTATGCAAAGCTGTACAGTGTATCCAGTGGATAGGAGGGATAAAGATGACAACATAAGTCTTTGTTCCTTGGTTCCAACTGAACGATCCCCTAACGAGAACGTCTCAACGGCGTTTGGCGCGGTTGAACACGGTTGGTGGCTGCATTCCGACTAGGCGCTCAAGACGGGAACGGAAATTCGTTTGGCGGAAAAGTCAAGATGGTCCCAAATGAACTTACCACAGTCCTTTCGTGCTGTCCTCCAAGGCATTACAACCAAACTGCTGTGAGTTCTTTTAGTTTCCAATCCGGACATACCTACCCCAACGTTTTCAATAGTGACGCCAAACTTACTTTCGTTCGAACCACTTTCTGTGTGCCAAGGAGCTTTCCACCATTTGACCCCAACTTGACCCAAGTCCATGCATATAAATTGACCACTATAAACATTTTCAAAATTCTGTGTTTACTATGTGTACGTATTCGATACCTTAATGAGTGTTCGTAACCCATCATCGTCTTTCTTGGACAGTCTTTCATTGTGAACATATGTACCTTGGAACACCAGAACATGACCAAGATCCATGGAATAAGAGGGTCTTCTCAAATCTCTCTCAATTTACTGATCTCACTTTGAAGATCAACGGTCAAAATCCACCTTAGTTGGAACCGAGTCTCACGAAAAGATTCCAACGGTGGGTGGAACACCGTCTGCCCCAGGGAAGACTTTTTCCATTGACAAGACAACCATTCTACGAGATGCAGTCTCACTCCCACTCGTCTTTCATAATCGTGCATTGGTCTCGAGTTCCGCAAGAATCGATCACGCAACGAGTCTTTCATCTTTCAATGTTTTGTACAGAACAAAGCTCCAAGTAGATTTTAATGTGTCATTTCAAAACTATTGCCTCAAGATGTTCACCTTAACAGCCTCTACAGCTACTTCTGAAGCATCTATCTATCACCACATTCCTGACTGCTTGGTAAGTACCCTTGAGTTCGCAAAAGAATAAGTGGAGAAAATTTCGAAAGTCGTAAACCATTCATTGTATCCAAAACTAGCACTTTGTGCAATTGACGATCTTGCCAAATAGACTAAAGTGTTTAAAACCATGACCAAAATCTGCTTTAGACAACTCTGGAATGGCAATCAAAGTTGAATGGCACTATAGGTGATCTTTGACATGCTCTCGGTCTATTACATAACCTTTTGACAATTCAACTTTGAAATGGACTACTTTACAAATAAACATAAAAAGGGGACTTCCTTTTCATTGTTCCAATCTATATTTCTTAGTTTCATGATGCATTTTTTAGCTAGAATTTGCTCGACTTCAAGAAGGCTGTTTCTGGCGGGAATAGTCCAAAGTACATTTATCTATCTAGAATTACCGCACAAACGAGTTCATACGCGTCACTCATTTTCCCCACTCATGGCATGGGTAGAATCAAATGAGTTTCGCGAAAAGAGAACCTTAAAAATAATTTTTTATCGAATTCATAGGATATACAGTGTGTCCAGAAGTTGAGTTCCTCCTCTTTTATTTGCTCTAAAACTGTCAGGAGAGGTCCTATGAGTAAGGCTATCACTTATCTAGGTAGACGCACCAAGCTCAATACAATTTCTGATACAATTGATTGCACTTTGACTTGACTTTTCTTTAGTTCCAGCCGAAATCTGTGTTCACCCTTGTAACATTTTTGTTCATAATATTGAGATTGATTTCAAGCTTCAAAGTAACTAACTCCTTTTGGAGGAATACTCATAGGTTTTCGTTAGGATACCAGCCTGGAGAGTTGGTGGGTCATAAGATTATCTATGGAGGTCTCAATTTAACTGGAGGTCTATCAAATTGTCGCCGTATACCACGGTAGGCTTTGATCTCAATAGGAAACGGGGCTAAAACGATGAGTTAGGCCTTACCTCGGATCGGTTTTCACCCTCCATACTGTTTAAGAGGTTACTGCTGATCATTCCCAGTCAATATAGTCCAATTTTCACGTATATTGTTGTTTATCATTCAAGATGATTGACATTGGAATTCCCGGATCGTGTAGTAGTTGGCCCCTTTTCCAACACATCTGATTCACTTTCAAGGAGTGCTTGGATGTTTCTGGCAACCACTCACATCAAAAATATTTTGGAACTTTACACGAATTCTTGTCAATTAACTGTAATTTCTATTCGAACAATTTAAATTTCATGGTTCGTCCATCTTGTATCCCCCGTTTACCTCAACTTCCCTTGGACAGCTGAAAAACTTGAACAATAGGAAAAAAATCCTAGTAGACAGAAATTCCTCTAGCTACAACTTAAACCTGGCCATGTTCCTCCCTATAATTTCGAATGCTTATGTCGAGGGAATTTGCCTGGTATGGAGAGCGTGACCATGATTTTTTCAATTTGTGGTCGTGAGGTTGAGTTCAGTGGTTTCTAAAATTTCCGTTATACTAGGGTACATTTGGCGGCATCAAATATGTCCAGTGTAACGTCGTCCATGGATTATCCTTTATACAAAGAAAAGTTCCGATCCGCCTTCCCAAAGGCCAATAACTATGACTTTGATATGGAAAGTCATTTTGCATACCAAGCCTAAGCATCCAAGCCTATGCATTCTGTTGTAAATAGAATATTAATCATAAAACCGATGACCGATCTAGGTTGATATGTAAGGCAGTTACTTTTCATTAATTTGTTCAAAGGTGTTTAATTGATTCCTCGCAAACGAGAGGATCAAGGCCTTCATCTCTGCTCCTTTTCAAGTCAAGACACTTAAGGTAGATCTGAAAAACATTCTGAACATATAAGGCTCAAATCCTTAATTCAATACTCACAATCCAAGCTCACGTTATAGGGCTAAGGTCTAAAGGGAACGCATTAATACGTGTGCATCAGAAAAAACCATAACATATGAAGTTATCTATGGTGTGCATACTCAGCCCATGGGTGAACGAATAATTCTTTTCAAAAAAAAAATTCGAGACTTTTTTACGACTATTGCTTAGAACTTAATTGAAACTCTTCTCTTCCAAGAAAGCAATTCAACTTGTTCACTTTGTATCCAATTTTGGCATAACATCATTTTGAAGATTTTCCATCTTCGCATTATCAGTGGACGTTTGGGAGCACGTCAACCTAGAATGATTCATTTTCAATTTTTTATTTCAGCCACCCGATGGGTGGGTAATATTCTTGAAAACATTTGAATATGGGCTTTTTGAACAAATATCAAACTTTTTTAATGAATGATTATCTAGCGACTAAACAAAATCGCAATTACTCAGACTTTAAAACGAAAATACACGAATGAATCAAATGTCAAAAGTTTATCCTACTTTGCAATTCACATCGAAATCATCACAGTCAACAGAAAACAAGAGCTTCAAGGATTCCACGTGCTTTGTTGACCAAATCGTCTCACGCAACTTCTCTCGAGGCACTCCTTCCACGACCTGATTATACCAGCCATGGCGAAAGGATTTTTTGCCATTTTTACCATGTCATGGCAGAAAATGGCAAAAAGTGGCAATAAATGGTTTAAGTTGTTTCAAAATGAAACGCTTGACCTAAATAAAACGCAATGGTCAATGACATTAAGAAAATGACGGTATGATCCTTGCTACCTAATCTGCACAATTTAGAAGCAAGCAAGTCTGAAAATAACTTAAATTCGAGTAATTCCTTATATATTATTATACATGAGGTACTTTTTTGATTGCAAGAGGGGTATTATCCATAAGTTTTATATAGTAGCCAAAACAAATGCAAATTTCCAATGGAATGATATTTGAATCTGTCTACAATATCCTTGAATCTGTCAGACATACAATTTTGATTCCTTTCAAAAGTCATTTTGATTAAAGATAGATTAGCCTCATGGCAAGCCTTTTATCGTTTGCTTTGGCGAACTTCAAACTTCCTCGGACTTGAGTGATAATTCTTGATTAGTGTCTTGCATCGATGCAAAATCCCCTTTCCAGCATGTCAAGGCTGCAGGCAAATGTGAAAGCAAATTGAAAACTTATGTAAGAAGAATAAAAAGATGTTTGAAATGCATCAAAACATTCTTAATTTTAGCCTTTTCCCGCCACCTTTTAGGAATGATTTTCTACGATTTTCTGCCATCATTTTCTGCCACGTGCAATCGGCTAGGAAGGCGGTCGGATGTTCAAGTAAGGCGTGCCTTAAGTTCCCTTTGGTCTTTTTGGTGGCTCTGGGCATTTTGAATGCAGATATTTTAACCTTTGTGTGTTGGTTAGCAAAAGTGCAGCAATCACAACGATAGGGTCTCTCTCGACGTCTAAACACAACGTTGCCACTATAGGTTGTTTGTAGGTGACTACTTAAGAAAAAAGCTCATCTTCATGGCTCAAGCCTTTTCCTCTCGTCTGTTGTTCAAATTCGGAAGTCTCAAATTGATTGCATCCATTTACAATTTCGACATAATTTCAGTCAGTATCTTTTATTTATCAAATAATACTTGCGTTCCATTTGGTCTTTCTTACGTATTCACGTGGAGTAGGTGGGAAGTCACCTTAAGATGAAATGAGACAGAGTTGTGAAACGAATGAAGCGCCAAATTTTGAATATGATCTTCGGCTTGGGATCATGGGGTCAAAGTTTACAGATTGCTTCATAATGTTCATCTTTTTAAAGTGTTCAAGGGTGGAGATCAATCCCAATCCTTACGTCGACTTAACTCACCTTGATTTTGCAAAAGTGTTCTACAAAGTAGACCTTGTCTATTGCTGCAGATATTGGACTAGGGGGTTCACCCTCAGTGAGCTTTGTCCCTATCACCTTACATACCTACCAACTCTTTGATTCATTACAAGCAGACGATACCAACCAAACTAGTGTTGGGTAAGAGCAATAATGATGTGTCCTTAAGAAACAATCAGATTTGGATAATAGATGCAAATGGATGGGGCATAATGATCTGTCATTGAACAGAGACACACTTCGAGTCATGACTGTCGGGCAAACAGGCAAACGTGTCTCCTTCGTACCATGACAACTCTAGAAAGCTCATTGGAGAAGTTTCATCTTTATAAAATCTATCTCAGAATTATGACCCAAATCAACATTAGGTTTGAACAGCATATTCAAATGACATCTACCAAGGCTTTTCAAAGAAGGGGATAGATATACCGTTCCTTTAGGTCGTGGGACAAGGTAAGTATAAATCATTCAGTCCCATTTGGAGCATGCTTCGCCATTCTGGGCCCCAATAAATTCAGCCAGACTTAAAAAGTTAGAAATAGTTCGGCGATTTTTCACACAAGAAAAATTAGAAATTATCCCATTGGGATTGATTAAAAACTCTTAACATCAAAAGAGGTACAAACGTCAAGAGCTCTTGTACGTAATTAATTGGATAGATTGTTGCTGTCCAAATCAAAGAATAACCATGACTTGATCACTGAAACCGATTTTTATAAGGAACCGTGGTCCAATCGTGTATTAGCTTCAGATTTCTAACGAAATTGTTCAGCCGTTGACCCAATGCCATTATTCCAGGCCAATTTTAATCGCCACTCATCAAGATTTCCTGACCATTCCTATGTTCGAGGTCTTATCAGATATGAAAATACCAATACTTTGGCAAACCAAGTGTTTTATTAATCATGACCTTTTTTATATCAGGACGAATTTTATTTCATTTCATTTTAAATTTTTGATTTCGTTTCTATTTTGCACACATTTTGATAGTGGGTGGGAATGGTGTTGAATTTGCAAATCTTCAAAAAAAGATTTACTGTGCCAGGCAAACCTACGCATGTTGATGGTCATTTCTTTTACACATTCAGAGCTCTAGAAGCAACATTGATGTGGGGGTAGTGACTTTTCTCCACAAAGGTATCCCTTTCATTTACTTCAATACAACCAAGTTGTTTTGTGCCGCTCTAAAATTTGGATAACGCTTTTAAGTAGTGCTAGGGCGAGTCCAGACTCGAGGCCAAGTGCACTCGAGTCTTTTACTCGTTTCAGGAGAAATTGGCCGGACTCAAATGATTATATGTTTGGCAATCTTCTGGCTGTTTTTTGTTTCGAATACCATTTTCAATAACTGACTTTTAAAACAAAAAAAAAATGAAATAAAGATATTGGGAGGCTATTATTATTCCAACAATTGAATCTGTTGCTACCTCGTTTGAAAAAAGTCAGAATCCAAATTTGGAAGAGAATCTGTGTATTTTACATTAGCACCTTATTGCATTCAAAGCTAACTGCATACACTCATTGATGGCAAAAACTCTAAGAATTTATGCTTTTCTGATAAGGCTTTTATAAAATAGTATGCAAAGGGGCGTTCATCACATTACCGAGAGACATTTGGGAACACATCAATCTGGATTTTTATAATCACCAGCGCGCAACCTTCCCCAGGTGAAAATTATATTCTTGAAAACTGTTAAATAAGCCCTTTTAAAAAAGATATTTCACCTTTTTCAAAAATTCACTCTTACATGCAGATCGCTACACTTCCGGCGGTCTAATTCAAAGAGACTCTCAGTTAATTATGTAAATGAGAATCTCGTTCAATGAGAGTTATTAATGTAAGTTTCGTTGAATGAGACTCACCTACATATTGTAAGAGTCAACAAACAAAACTGAGGGACATATCAGTACTGTTAATCTTGACTACTAAAAGTCTCGTTGAATGAGATCTTTTCACTTGCCTGTGTGTAGTTAAAATGAAAATATCTTAACTAGAAAAGTGCTTTCAAATTTTAAACATGCTTTTAATGAAATATATTTCAATAGCAAAAAAAACAATAGAATGTTGGATTGGATAGCATGTAACTTATCGCAAGGATTTACATTTGTGAGAGAAAAATTATCTCAACGATATAATTATGTGAAAAATTCTTCTCTTAAAAATTATCTCTTGTTAAATTCCTTTCTTAATAGGACAACAAGGCAATTTTCTAGCCCATTAAGTCATGGAGATCAACCGACTTTATTGCTGTAGGTGGTTTTAGCTCAGACTATAATTGTGTCTTTTCAATTTTCTTAAAATAGCTGAAAATCTTTGCAATATGTATTTTTTGACATTACCAGAAGTACACCTAACTGTACGATCAATGAAGATATCATAAAAATCCAAGAGAAAAGTATTTGCTTAAAGCCTTTGCGAAAAGCTCAAATCTACAATATTGCCTGTTGTATGCACTTTTTTTTTAGGATTCCACTGAAAGCACACCTATTTGTACTTTTTGAAATTTAGAAATCAAATTCCCAACAAAAAGGAGATTATAATAGTATTTTTAGTAATACTAAACATCGTTTTTAGTTATTTTGAAAGTGAGCACTAAAAAGAGAGACAATTCGTTTGTGATAAGGAAAATTGGTATCAATTGTGTGAATATTTGAGTTAGGTATTTGGGAGTGTATTTTGAAACTAAAACAGTTGAAAACGGGACCAATCAATCCCGTATAACTCGCAAGTGACTTAATAGATTGATTGTATCCCAGTTTCTATTCCAGTAGTAACTAATAATGCCTCTCATTTTCAATAACTGAACTTTTGAATATTCCAGTGTTTTTTATGCTTTTAATCTGAGCCAGAAATACATAAAGGAATTAATTGAGGTTTTTCTTTATGATTTTGTGAGCGAGAGAAATGCCAAGATGTGTTTGGGTATTTGCGTTTAAACTTGATAAGGCATCAGAACCATTGGGTAAATATGAATAACTAACACAAGAAAAAAAATCCCAGGTATCTACTCTGTCTGCATTTATGCTAAGTTTTACGATTTTCAACGCGCCTTGTCTTGAGAATCCATGCTGATGCCAGTTTCTCGGTCTAACGATTTCTATCCAGAACACAAGATTAACCGACAACAAAATCATTTTCAAAAGACGAATATGTTTTTTTCACCCTTCCGCTGAATTTCCTGCCTAATGCCCGGCTCATTTATTCCACAAGATATAATTTTTGATGCAGTAGACTACCACAAAGTAGAGCTCGACGGAAGAGGATCTCAACCTCAATGTTGTAAAGAGCTTTGTATTGTGCTCGTTTTGACGCTCTTTGTGATCAGCTGTTCGAGTGTACGGAGTCCGCCTAAAATCCACGCTCAACTCAGCAGTTCTCTTCTCCAGAGAGAGTGTAGTCAGTATACCATGTGTACGGCACTGATTTCCTTGGCTGCTGCACCCGATTGAGCTCTACTGTCCTAAAACCGCTCCAGTACATTCTATACACATAGCCAGACCAAAGCCAGATAAACAGAAACCAGAGGGCAAGGTATCGACGATGGTTTCTACCCTTGGTTGTGCTCGCATGTGCATCCAATTCATACAAACACTGCTGTGATTCTACTGACTAGCCCTCTAAGACTATGCCTCTCGGCATAAGGAACAAGCTCTCAAGACAAAGAAGGTGGAGAACTAAAGTCAATGAGATTCATAATTCATCAGTTACCCCATTGTTGGAGCATATTTTACCTTAGCTATATAAAGGTGTTGTCACAAATGTTCAAAAGCTCTAACCTGATTACAGACTCAATTTTGAAAGCGGCGAGATTTAGATGGATGAATGCTAATTAGTCCATTTTGGAAGCCTGAAACGAGAACAAATTAATCTTGCCTAATAAATATAGGGAAACGATGAGCCTGGAGATGAATGAAACAGGAGCTCCTCTCAAGGCAGTGTTCTAATACAGCGTGACGAGGAGATAAGCATGAATACTGTTTGACTGGCGGTATTGTTGAGGTATTTGTCAATCACCATGAAAATGACCATAATTTAAAAGAATTGACAACTGCTTGAATCTTTATCACATCCATTCTCACCATATCAATGAGAATCCAAGAATTTTAATAGCGCCTTTGCTTCAAATGGAAGATAACAATGCAATACTTCATTGATGTTAGAACCCCAGCTTAGAGCTATTGATTTCAATTTGAAATCTGATTTTGTCCTTCATTGACACTTTTGCCGAAAATCTTTCTTACAAATCACATGTTCCGTCACACTTGCTTCTGAGGAACAGAGAAGAGTCAGGGCAAGTGTCATTCCTGTAGAAAAGTAGTATCAGCAGTGGTCGGAGGAGGTGTAAGTGGAGCTGTGCCCATCCATCTAGCACAAATAAAAGTAGCAACGCAAGTAGTAGCACCAATGCTCCAGCAGAAGTAGGAGCACTATCATTCTCAGTATTTGTAGTAAAATGAGTAGTCGAAGCAGCACTAATACTAGTAGCAGCAGCAACAACAAAAGCAAAAGTAGTAGTGACAGCAGTAGTATGAGTAGCAGTGAGGTAGCACTGGAAAAGCAGTAGTAGTAGTGCTACTACTACTACTACTACTGCTACTACTACTACTACTACTACTACTACTACTACTACTACTACTACCCCCACTATCAGACTAGGAATAGTTGTAGTTGTTGTAGCAGCGTGGATGGAGTAGTGCTGCTCCGTGTATGTGCTGGATGTGCATGGCATTCTCCCATCCATTCTTGGTTTTTGGGAGTCAGTCCATAGGGAAGTCCTCTGAATGTTAGTTGCTCTGGTGCCAAAATCAAGGTGTTTTGTCTTGGAGGAGGTCAATTGAGTCCCAGACGTGAGTATCATAAACATTGATGTGCATTGTCTGACCTTTTAACCCAATCTAATGACATCCAATGCTCTATTTTGAGACATTGCTTGAGTGTGGTCGATGTTGGAAGTTTTTTTTAATGTGAAGGATTGCCAATAAAGAAATCCAATCTTGGGAGTTCAAAATGGCTGTAATGATTCTCTGCTCTAAAGGAGTCATCATACTCACACTTTAACATGTTTTGCTTTATGAGGCATAAACAAGAGCAAGAGCAAGAGACTGGAATGAAAAGTAAATGTTCCACAAAATGACGCTTCAATATCTTTTGATCGTTTGGTGTCCAATTTCATTGTAAAACGAGACTCTCCAGAGCAATTCAGAGGGTGAACAAGCAAGTTGCGTGCATCTTTTTGAAATATACCTAACTGCCTCTGTGTGTCTGTTGATTTGCGGAGTACAAATCTCGTGAAATTCCTCTTCACATTCCACTCCAACGTTCCAAAGTTAAGAAAACGATTTGATCCCCCACAATTCATGACCTTGTTTCAGGTATTTTCCGACTGCCTTGACTCCGGGACCGAAACGGACGACGAAGGCGAGGATAACTTCGAAGAAGATTCCACTCCAACCAATCTGGATCATCCAATAAACCTTCCAATCAAAGGTAATCTTTCGGATAACTATTTACCAATGATTAACGCACTCTTAGTTCAAGTGAAAAAAGAGCGTTTACCTGTCTTGGCTTTATTTGCAACCCATCCACTAAATTGAGGAAAACCAACCAGTTACTATTTTGTCTGCATTATTCTTGAAAAAAACCTGTCCATTCTTGTGCAGAGCTTAAATCATATTTCAAATCAAACGATTGAGTTCGAAATTTAGTTTAAGTTAAGTTTCAAGGTTTCGTCTCCAGTTCCAATCGATGAGGCTGTTTTTATTTGCTCTAAACCTATTGCTCTAGCTCAAATAGGTCTCCTGAAGTGAGGTTGACAATTGAAGTCGGTTATCTTAGTTTGGTTGAAGAGCAACGGAATTGTGGAGGATATGTTTGGTTGGAAAAGCACCATGGTTAGGTTAGTCGACAAAAGCGTCCACCGAGGTCGACATCTTAAAAATATCTTGTTCCAGATTCCTTTGTACTGCATTTGGAGACGCGTGAAGTGTTCCTGAGGCTTTTATTCTAGTCTTTTCATGTTTCTCATCTTTCGTCCTGATGAAGAAGGCAAGTCGAACTGAGATATTGAAAAGGACCAGTGGCTGGAAGGAACTCGAACCATTGTGTTTTCTCGTTCTCTCTCTCGTCTTGCACTCATTTTGGCTTCTTCAGCCTCTGTATGGGTCTTTGTCAATTTTGGACATCTTTCCACATTTTCCAATCCAGAGAAGCATTCTGACTGGGTTCCTCTGGCTCTCTCTTCTTGCTTCTAAGCTGCACGTTCCACTTCCAATGTCTTATCAATGAGGGGATCCACTCGGGTCCCAAGCATTGCCTTTTGAATCAGTGAACAGGAAATTGGAAATTGGATGGACAAAGAGAACGAAAGACAGAAAGACCTGAACTCGTTCCAAGCCACTGAAGGAAGTGCTCCATTTGCATGTCTTTGAGTGTACCATTAGTCAATGGGACCACTGAAAGCCAGTTGGGAAACTATTCTGACCAGCCACTCAAACCCCCTTGATGGCTTACTACAGGCAGATCATGTAAGCACGTGAACTCTGTGGTCTTTTCAAATGAATTGAGCTTCATTGCGTGCTTCATTAGTCTTGGTTGGCCCTCAAATAACAACAGTTCCCTCCACTTGTTCCTTTCCCGCCTTTCTCTTTTTAAAGTGTTCCAAAGCTTGTGAACACGCGAGTAGACCTATAAAAGGAACGGGGAGGCTTCAAATTTAACATGGAATTTCTGTCAGCCAACTCTGGTTCCATTGTTCCAACCTTCCTCCCTTCCATCGTGAGGAGTGAGTCAGCAAGTTTCTTTTCAAGAATAATTATGGATTTTGAAATTGAAAATCACTCTGGCGAGATATTGTCCCCGAGAACCGACCCAAACCTAGCCAAATGGTCCTCTTTGCTGCCAAAATTATGAAGCTCGCACTAAGCGATATCTGAAGAGTCTTTTGCTTTGATAAAAGTCTTGGCAGGGTTGGGGGGCTTCATTATGTCTGAGGAATGATCAACTTGGAACAACGCAGCAACTCCGATTGTAGACAATTTCGAAAATGCAAGCCGAAAGTTGAGAAAAATCATGTCTTACTCAGACTGAAATTAATTAAAACTTCGTTTGGAATGGCGTTCCAAGTTCCAAATTGGGGGTGGCTCCTTAGTATGAGCTTAAAACTTTCTTGCGAGAGATAAAAGCGGAGCTTGTGAATGTAGACGAGGGATAGAAATTTGAAACATTCGTCCAAATGATGGATTAGGATGACTAACAAGGCTGGCCATGTTTGAGTCGACATTAATCTTGTGAAATTCAAGAATTAATTACCATTGTCCCTAGTCCCGAACTTGACAGCGTGGCTTAGATGAATATGAATTATAATCCATGTCGCTCATTTCACTTCAGTTCGTGGCAATGAGTGTTCCATTTAAACTTTTGGCGCGATGGTTGAACTAAAGGGCGTCGAATTCTTTTTTGATTAGCCAATCTAAAGTTCTTTTTCTGCATCAAAGTGGAAAGTTATCATTTCGTCACTTTTTGTCGAACACTTTTCGAGAATGGAACCGAAATACCAACTCGCTCTTTTAAGCTTGAAGGCTGAGGAGTAATATCCTTCAGCTTGCAGAAAATGAATGAAACGTTCTGCTGTTTCCACTAATGATGAATATCTGACTTTAACCATATGAAGAATATTGACAATACCAAAAGCCTTTCAAACTGGAACACCAATGAGCCGTGATAACTCTAACGGTATCTACCACAGTCCCACGTACTAAATATGGAACTCTGCTCCTGGAACTAATGGGCCCCCATCCGGTGCCCAAATTTTATCTTTCAAAATCTCCATTTTGGCGTCAGACACTCTTTTTGGCAGACACCTATATGGACAGAAATCGGAAAAGGGCGTAACCTGGCTCTGACAAAATGAGCCACGCCCCCTCAATACCACGCAGACGCGGGATTCCCCTCTTTTTCTCCTTCTTCGAACTGTCTGTGCTCAGATCGATTTATACGTTTGTTCGTCTTCAACCCTGCTTGGCTCTCCGCTTATCTGGGAGAGCCTCGATGAAAAAGCTTCTCGAAAAAGTGTCGTGAAACAAATGATCTTTTCTTTCTTATCGCTAAACTTGCCAAAAGTGGAGCCAGATCGCTCTTCCGAAGTTTGTCGCACCTAATCTTGTGACTTTTCGGGCACCCTCTGAGGAACAAGTAATGATTTCCGACTCACTTCACAAACTTACCGTTAAGATCTCGTGTTAGAGCTCATGGCCAGAGAAGCCATTAATTATGGAGTCCCGTCAACGTTGTGAAATTCCAATTGTGGTCAGGAATGGCTTTGTTTACTTGCCAAAGCAACAACAAACCAAGGTTACCTTGTTCCATTCCTATCCAATAAAATCCAGTCCCAACCGCCAGGAGCATTACGTCTTTTTGTTCCCTGATATTAGATCCAAAATCTCTCCCACGTTTATTCTGGGATCATCTTTCGCCCCTCGACTCATTGATGGCGACCTCCATCATCTTTGAATCCTGTCGGAGGAACGTCTAATGGCTTTTGAGCCTAATGGAGTGTGTCTGGATAACTGTGTGTTTTAATATCGACTTTCACAATTCCGATCAAGGATGAATGCGCTTTCATAGCCCTAGGTTCCAAGTTATAACATGGATGGAACGACGGAATCAACTTTCTTGTGCTCCTTGAACATAGGACAAACGAAAAACGAATCGTTAGAGGAGTGCTTGCATTTGGAACCCCTCTATGATCTCTCTTGTTTCTGGACCATTGATTGGTTTATAGAGAGGAAGAGAACAGACACAGCAAACCTTTTTACCAAATTAGAAAAAGCAGAAACTTTGGTTCATTCTTCCAGTCATTTGCTCCAGCTCCATTGTAATAAAGAAAGAAAGATAGAAAGAAAGTAAGTTTTCCTTTCCAGATTTGCAACCCATTCGTCGTCTCGAAAGGGGCCATAATTCTCATCCAATGACCATTTGGTACCATTTCAAGAACACACCTGAGAGTCTACGATCTCAATTAAAAGGGACGGAAAAAGGTTTTCCCAATTGATCCAAGGAACGCGGTTCCCTTGGACAAAATCCCCGAAGATATGACCCACTCTACTGTATGGAGCGGAGGTGTCGGGCAGAATGACACTTTTATGTCCATTTTTTGCTATTGATGTTCTCAGTTCCTGGCACTAGTGGGGAACCATCGAGTGATATCATGAGGGTATTGGTGCCAAATAATGGCCATTTTAGCGATGGCCAAAAAACTCGTTCAGGTTTAAGGCTCGGTGAGCGCCTAAATGCTGAAAATGATGCGAGTTATTTCTTGCACGGGAATACTCGCACAATTTATTGAACACCTCTCGTGGCATTATACCCTAAGCTACGAGTACATGAAATGTTCATTTAGGTCTCGGACATCCCTTGGAAATTTTGTGAATTGCCAGAAACTTGATGTATAAAACATAACCATTTGTGGTTGCCATGTTTCAGTCTTCTGTGGTAAATGTATGTCACTCAACCGACAAGCTGAGGTCGTTTTCTGAGGTGATAAGGGAGCCCCGAGAGGTGATGAAAATAAATTGGGGGTATAAAAAACAACACTTCACGGTTAAGAAGGGATCCTGGATAAAAACGTCATGAAATGAAATTGAATTTTTATGTCTAAGATGTGTGAGCGAGACGGATTTAACCCCTCATGTCATGAAATATGGGACATATATCAAAAGGCGGCGGGCTTTTTGCAGATTTTCAAAATGTCTTGGAACATGTTCGGCCTCTCTAAGTATACGTACAAGAACGACTAAATTGTCGCAGTGGGTTGAGTTTCAAGACCCCAAGACAAATGATCCCATCATCAATTTAGCCTTGGTGACTTTTTATCTCATTTTTGACCTGTTCCAAAACGGTTTATCTTCGCCAAAGTCATCTCGAGATTAGTGCCAAAGCGACTCGACCAGAGACAGAGAGAGGAAGGGAGCCGCTCCAAACCTCGTTTTTGCCCCTCTGGGTCGGACTAATGATCCATTTCTAAAATATAGTCAACATATCTTCCTTCCTTTGTTGGCATGCCAGCTTTGTTCCACGTTTTTCTCTTTATACGATAGGAGGGTACAGAATATATGCGGGTCCTTGAGGGGAAGGGCCATTTGGATTGCTACTGATTGGTCTAGAGAGGGCGAGTACGAGAAATGACTGGACGAAGGGTCGACTAGCCTGAATCTCTCGTCGCATGTCTTTGGTTATCTTTGTTGGTCTAATTCTGGCCGCGAGCCATGATGAATGGCTCGTCTCTTTCCTTGTGATGGCAATTAGGAGAAAATGGTTTCTTCTGTGCCTCAATCAATCTCGTTTTTATCACCAGGGACGCCTCTTCCTCTATCTCACAATTGACTCATTGTCCCAGGGTCCAAAGCCCCCTTTCCCTCTTTACGGTAGTACAAATTTGGAGAACTGTGAAGTAGACAGTCGATTTTTTGTTCGCCAAAGCCAAATGTCATGATGAGAGTATGGAACAATGATTCTTTCCAAAATTGGAGAATGGTTCCTTCCCGTTGTTTGGAGACATTTTTTAAGGTTCTGTGGTGCAAACGGTTTCGCAGAGAGTTCGGTTGGTCCATTGTGGTCCAACGCTTGGGTTGAAATTATTAAAGCGCCACTTGTTCCATCCCTAGGTCTCTCTCACTCTATGTATGAGGACTTGAGTGGTCCACACGGACGTTGGTGTGCCATTATTTGAACGACACCTTCATCCAATCTCGTTGCGGTCCTGCAAAGTTTCCACTTTGGCATAATGGATCATAATTTAACGGAATTTTCTTTTAAGTGCATATTACCATTACTAAAAGGAGCGCCAAGCCTTGGGTTTCGATGAGTTCGTTTACCCAGTAACAGAGAATAAGAGAGAGTTCCTCACACATTATTGGGGGTCCATTTTATGGTAAGGTGAGAAGGGGCAAGGAGGGGAATTTCACTTTGAATAAGTTCGTTCCAAGCGGTAACTATTGAAAGGGCTACTCAACTAGCGGGCCCTTCAAGAAAGGTCTTTGCATTGTGAAACCCCCCGGAGAAATTTGTTCCCAACATTAAGATGGTCTGAAAAATGAGGATCCAAGCCCGCACGTGTTCCTTGTTCTTGTTTGCCTGAGGCGCAAGTTGACGAGCTTTGAAAAATGATTGTGATTAAAATAGAATGACGTTCATTAGGCAGCAAAAACGAGTTCGTGGTAAAGGCAGTTGGGATACTTTTGTCAATTAGGAACACTAACAACAAGGGGGGTCTTTTTATGCCCACTCTAACCCACCACTGCGGTGTGAGATGGAGTATGTACGGAGGACAGAAAACCTCGGAATGACAAATCGATCCTCCCTCTTCCTTTTAACATTTCAAAATCACGAACCACAATGATGTTCCATTTTGGACCACTGAAGCCTGGGTATTTTTTCTTTGGGATTTACCTTCTAAAACAACTTGAAATGGACTCAACGAGGGTATTGGACAAAATGTTTTTGAGTGCTTGCTCCCATTACGAGGAACATGCCAAGTCGGAGTTGGCGCTCGGGGGTGTGCCTTTTTGAGCAGTGGGTGGTTCCAAAGACAAATTGAAAAGGCAAAAAAGCTTTTCTCTGCAAAATGCTTGTATATAATTCTCAAGACAAATTGACTTGTCTCATGAAAAGCCTTTTCCATTCAACCGGACAAAAATTCATAGAGGAAATTACAACAGTCTTTCTAATTTGAAAGGCTCTCTCATGTTTCCTCCCGTTGCTCCACTTTCTGCAGAAAAATGCGGAAAATTGAACATTAGGAGGAACTTTCAAATGGAAACCCACATATCTATCTAACCTCTTTAAAAGCTACCTAAGCTATGTATAATGTAATGAAAAGACCTCGAACAATAGAACACACATGAAGCAATATCAGAAGGAGTCGGTGGAACTTTCCACGGACGAAAGAAGATACCAAACCAATAAACCGAGATTTATTAGACATTTTATCAATAGTTCTCCTTCCTCTTTGACTCCATTGCTCCCTCTCAATAGTAGTATGTTGCAGCCCAGGAGCCGAGTTACTGCTCAAGCATCCCGTGAACAAGCCTCGATTTGGGAAGGGGGCAAAAAAGTGTTCTTTTTTGATGTTCCACCAGCCAAAAAGGCACTAAACCCTCGAGTATCATTAGAGCCAAACCGAGCCCCTCCGATCTTGCGATTGGAAAAGAAATGCTTTTTCATTGCACCCTTTTATTGGCATTTTTTCCTGTCTGCCTTGTTGAGGACTGATGCACCCACTCTCACACAATCACGCACATAACCCATGAGATAAGAACAGATTCGCGGGCTTGAATTGTCAATTTCTTGTGGTTCTTCTGCAATTTCCCCAACTCTCTTGTTATCTACTCGAGTGCCAATCCAAGAGGAATCAGTGGCTAGATCCTCTTGAACAAGCAACTGACGAGGATAGGAATGAGTCATTCTTGAGCTGCAAGGGTCGATTCAGGTTGCGTGTAGTCTCCTTTAACCTATTCAACTTCAAATTTATGGGATCAAAACTGACTAGCGAACTTCGTTCAGGATTCGTCTTGAAACGTATGCAGTGTTCTTTGCGTGCGCTCAAACAAAATAACACGAAGGCGCTAAGCTTCCGTTGATAAAGGGTTGCATCAGGATCTCTTTAACTGCTTGTAGGTAGCCTTAGCTTGCATGTGTTTAGGGATCCACGATTCTTCATGCATGTTTGCAACATTGACATTACAACATTGACAATTCAGCTTGAAGGTGTTACAGTTCATATATAGACACGAAATTTGACAATTGACTCCATCTTTCACTTCAGGCATGGACCCATCACAACTGGCTTCAACGTCCCACACCTCATCTGAAAGTATGGCCCAACGGCAAATTTCCCCCAGCCACCACACCCACCGACGCCACATTACGGGCACGCCCATTTCTGCCATGAGGGCGTTGGGCATCCAAGACGCTCAAAGTTCGATGACGTCGAACAAGGAGAACATTGAGCCCCCTCACGAATCGCAATCTCAATCCAATGTGAGTGGAGCACCTGTGACAGTACAAATTCAAGACTTCCAATCTGAGGAAGCCTCGCCCTTTCATTTGTTACCTCCCTTGGCCTTGGACGGAATGGACGGGAACCATTCGTCCGAAGAAGAGCTCGAAGAGATCAATAAATTCGACGAGCCCATGCCTTCATCCTCGGACACGCCCATCAGTGACACCCGGACCCCTTCCACCATTCCTTTCTGCGAAACGCCCATGCAGAGCAACTCATCCTCAGGCGACGAAACCATGGAGAACGGACGAGCCTTAACGGCCACTCCGGTCCAATTCTCCATGTCTCCACCCACGGGTATGCACGTGCACAAACCTCGACGCTCGTCCTCGCCCCCCTCCAAGATTTTCTTGGGCGAGTGTCATGCCTCTCAGCCCTCCCCTTTAGAGGAAGCTGGGCTGAGCCCATCCTATGCTGGAGATGCCTTGTCCGAGAAGTCCGAGGACCGAAGGGACCGACGCCGAACCATTTCACCCCGGAAGCGATACCGCCATGGCCGACAAAGGCCGTGTCTGGACTTTGAAAAGATGCAGCAGGTAATAACAGTCTCCAGTTTCAATTGTGAATCCATCAATTGTATTCGTAAGTGTCATTTGGTGCGGTTTATGTGTGATCCGGACTTGTTCTTACAAAAACGTAACGAGATGCGGGTGCGTCAAAGTACATACAAGAAGTCAATGAGCTTGGAGCAAATGTCAGCAATGCAATCAAATGTAGCCCTCAGACAGATTGTCGCCGACTACGTAATTTGAACAAGATGTACTACATGTTAGTACATACATGAGCTAGTCATCAATGCATTCTCTATCACGCAACTCTCCACTTCCGTTTCAGCTGAAAACCCGTGCTGTGACCAGCTGGAGGCATGGAGGAGAACTCTCGCTCTTTTGTTGGTGATCTGATACCATTTTGGATCCCCTGTTCTTACCCTGGTCCTTCCCTGCTCCTCTCAATTGCTCTCTTTCTTTCCATCGTACAGTGGCTTCAGGATTGGAGTTCGTTTTGCCAAAATTATAACGAACTGGATGATCACAAATAAACAGCCCACTACTTAGATTACTTGCATTTCGGCAATATGAGAGACAAACGATTCAGGAAAATGGAAACCAATGTTACATCCCACTTCGGCAACGACACACAGCAAGACCCCTCCAAGTTCTGAGTAATCCACTCCCTAAAAGTCCCCTACCCACAGGTCCTCCCATTACAAAAAGATGCATTTGACCAATACTTTAGTACGTATCTTCCTGCTCTCTCTCTAGTGTAAAGATAACTATAAAGACAGTTGCATCCTATACAACTACCAGTTGCATGGAATTACCTCAAGCAGAGTCGATATTTGGTCTTTTTTGTCTTGTCCAGTACAAAATTGTTTCTTATTTGAAAGAGCACTTCCTTGAACTTGAATTTGAACCTTATGTAATCTAAGCCAATATACTCCATGCCCCTTTCATTTTTTATGATTGCTATTAACAAAAGTCTCACCCCCATTATCTATGTCGTTTTCATTAAAAGTATGATTATCATCATGATCATCCTATTATTTACCTAATGTGACAACTTCGATAACAAATCTTCTCAAGACTGGTTTCAGAAGTTGAACAATCATTATCATCATCAACAACAAAACCAACAAAACCCACAGCAAATCATATTAAATAAAGCTACATGTCTTTCTCATTCACATAATATTACATTAAGCAAAATAAACGCCTAAAAATAATATCTGAAGATACTTCATTTCTATTTATGCGCCCAAATGATTGTTCTATCGTCGCCATAACTTATAAGTGCTGCTTAGCTCTTTTCCCAGACATTCGATATAGAAGAAAAAAGTAGGCAAACTGCCTTCAACAACCCAAATACATCGACATTGACACGAAATCCATCACAAGATGGCATAAAAAAATTGTAATGAATGGGTCAGATGTCACTGACTTTCTAGAATGCATATTGGAATGCGGATAAACTTAGTGCATGCACAAAGTTCCATGATAAAATGAAAGGCGTTGGAACATTTCCAAACGATCTTAGCCCTTCATGAAACCCACCCACATAACTGATTTATGTCTTACCACGGATCCTAATGGTCGGGCCATTCCAGGAACAAACTGATGTTTTCTCAGCCATACACGAGCACACAAAAACATCTTGCAACCCCTCAAAGACCTTGGTCCAAATTCATTTGGTAGTCATTAAAGCGTTAGAATGTCACTCTGAATCCCCGGTTCCTCTCCTTAAACATCTAAACTGGCATTAAATCATCGCTATTACCTTCCTGGTATCCGTGGGACATTGGGGACAAATGGCGGCTTGGCCCAGCAATTATTCTACTTTATGGAGCATCATTACGACAAAGACCGTGGCGAGAGAATGCTTTCATCTTTGCCAAAGTTGCGGTTTTTCCAACCTGCTGTGAATAAATGACTCGACTGAATTCGTTCATCTCCTTTCTAGCACGTTTCAAACGCAAGAAGAGGGTAGAACTTACCCGGGACATGTGCAAGTATGTTGGCTAATTGGATTCTGGATCCATGGCCTCAAGGTTTGATCATTGAAAATGCTTCCCAAATTAAGTTGTGGGCTGCTCAAATAGCTGCGAGGGTGTCATGTCAACAGAGGGTCTGATTTATGGGGCCAGCTTGAGGCTATGTGCCTCACTCGATCTTCGTTTGTAGTTTGTAAGCTGAAACCTTGTAGTACTTCTAGAATGGGGAAAAGAAGTTCTCGGGAGGAGGTCCTGACACTTCATATTTGATGCCGAATACCTGCAATGCAGATTTCTGAGATGGTCAAAAACACGCCAATAGACTTCTGGTAAGCTATCATTAATCTTAGTTGCCGATCAAGATAAAACACAAAGCGTGAAAAATTAGTCATTTAGACGTTGAGCCTTTTTAGATTTGCTTTTTTCGCAAGTGGTGCCAATTTACGTGGTGCACTTTTTGCAACGAAAACTAATAACTGGCGACAATAGCAATTTGAAAATGAGACTCTGAAATAAAATTATACAAATATCATCAAGTCATCTCAAGATATGGAATGCAAAATGAACAAGTGGTGTATGCAAGTCCTTAGATGGCCCCACTCAATAAGCACTTTCAAATTTATTTAAGAAAATTTAACAAGACAAATCAAATATATTTTCTCATTGAAATGGAAAAGCCTACATAGAAATTAAGCAATGAATCGCTTTTAAAATTATCAAGGTCGTGAAGAATTAGCCAAAGTAGATGGATGTTTATTATTACCTTTAATGAAAGTTATCGACCGCAAATGGTTCTTGGTGGATCCATAACTTTCAGTCACCGTACAAGATACTCCTATCCGTATGGCCTAGTATAAGCCAGACCAAATTCTGCTCTCATTTGGTTTCCAACTTGTCAAACTGTGGCTTGTTCAAAACTTATACGGTACTGTGAGATGTAGAGGCTGAATCAAACTTCTCGACGAAGTTGCGTGATTTGGGAACTTACTTTCGAAGGTCCATCTTCACAATTTGAATGATGTGCTCTAAGAAAGCTCAAATGAATCAAAGTGTTTCAAATAGGCCTCATATTTTCCGTAAGGGAGCATTGATTGCTAGGTACTGATGGAGGCGTCTAATCAAAGTTGATCTATCATTGTTGCACTGGTGTTGAAAGTCGGGCTTTGATGTGATTTGAAATTGCAAATTTGTTTATTAAATCTGTTTTGAGCATCTTTTGACAACAATACATTAGAAGGCATTTTTTTTGTCGAAAGTGAGTTCATTGATTGCTATTAGTTTGAATGTAATTTGACTTTTTAATTTGGTTGTCAAACATTCTCTTGAAGTCCCATGGGGGTTTAAGGGACCTTCGATTATTTTCATTTTTCAAGGAGGATTAATTTCATTTTTTTTCCAATGCCTTAGCGGAATTAAGTTTGGTGAAATCTTGGTTTCTTTTAACCTTACCAACTCATTTTAGTTTGATGAAAGATGTTTCAATTGAAAGGAACCAAGAATCCCTATGAAATCCATCATAACAGCAATTTGGAGTCTTTAGTATTCATAAGAAATCTGAAGACTTCAAAATTGGCTCAAAACTTATGTTTTAGTCTGAACTAGTGCCCTGTATTAGAAGAGTACTAGAGTGAGGTCAGCAAACAATTGCGGTCGAATTTTTTCGAACCTTCAATTTGTTCCAAAACAATGAGTTTACATGGGTCCCAGACCCAACCAAACACATCTTTGTATATGGTTGTGCATTCAGGGTTAGTTCTAAGGCTCAAGCTACTCTTCAGGCATCATTTACTGCAATCATAACAACACCAGATTCAAACTATGTATTTTTCAGCAGAAAATGCAGAAAGTGGCTTGAATAATGGTGTTAAAAACGTTCAAAGTACCTTTACGGGTGCCTGAAGGGGACCATACATAACTCGTAGAACCACAGCTTTTTATTCAAATGTGTTTGGTTTGGATATGGGACTCATATGAATGCATTGTTTTGGAACGGAATAGAAAGTTCAAAATTCAACCGCTATGGTGCGCCCAACTCATTGTCGTACTCTTCCCAAATACAGGGCCATAGTCTGAACGATTTTCCCCTCGTACCCAGAGTGTAATGCAAATAGGATTATAATTTTAATTGATTCCGAATCTGCCTCCAAAGTGTCCTGTTACAGATCCATTTTTTGGACAAATTCATTAACTTTAACATCCAAAACTATGACCTTGACAATGACAATTTCCGTTCAGTTTGAATTTCCCGCCTCCTTTCTTAACAGAAGCTGGATTCTTCCATACAGTCGTTTTATTGCAATTGATTGCAATCATTACAAGAAGAATTTTAGTGAAAGAAGCAAGAAAACGTACCCGAAAAGCAATTAACATTCTACATCAACCCTGATTAAAATAGAAATATTTATAATTGGCTCATTTTTGGGTAATAACGTGACTTGTAGGTTTGTTTCTGTTTCAATTAATAGAATCAAATATTCCTTCGTTTGATATCAGATTGAATGTCAATTTAGGATTTGACATAAGATCCCTACTTTTATTTTATAGAGGCCTAACGTACGATATCTGTCTTCCTGAAAAGATGATTTAAGTCAGACTCTGTCATGGGGAAGAGTTATTGCAGTAAAAGTCCGATAGTTTAGTCCTTGCAGATAAGATACGATCTCAACTAAAACGACAACAATGGAAGAGCTGGCAACAAACCAAACGTCTATTTCGAAGGTTGGGCAGTGGCAAGCGTCCGGGAGTTCCGTGGTCTATAACATGGAATCCATGTCTATTTTCTAACTTGAAAAGAATTATTGCTTTGGTTTAATCATTTAAGCATTCTTCTTCCAGTTGTATTAATTATAATATTATCATTAGCCTTGTGAAGTAGAGGAAAAAATGAGCAAAACCAAATTTAACGCTCACATTTCGGCTGGTTCTTGGGGGAAACGGAGACAAACAAATGAATGACCAGCCCATATCAACATGTATATTGCATTGTACTCCACATTCAAACTCTAAAATTTAGTTGCACAAAGAGACATACAACATTCAGGACTAGTTTGAAATTGCCAAGCACAATTTTGGTTGTCATTTGGCTTTTAGATCTACTCCGTATAACAGCATCTGCAGCAAATTTTCGTGGGCATTTAAATCTTTTAACAACCCCAATACATGTGAAATATTTTACTTTCTTTAGAAGATCTTAAATATGCAAGTTTGATTGGCAAAATTCACCCAAAATTACTATAGAAGATGTTGGTGATGATGTTTATTTTAGATTTTCAAATAGTTTTAAAAATTGAAGACAAGATGTCGAAGTGATTAATGACATGATCAAATAGCAAACTTGCCAGAAGTTTTAATGGTGTAACGCATCTTTAATAATCCATTAGTTGCATAAGTAGCAATCACTCTTCCATTAATTATTAACGATAGGACATCCAAATGATTTCATTTTACTACGCTCTCGTCCACGAAATCTTGCTCTCTCAGCTGGTCACCTCAACCCTTCGGCAACAGCCTTGTCAAAAAGAGCTTAGAGCTTGGCTACTAACCCCTTGAGAACCACTAGAACAGCAGCGTTGGAGCGGCTCATTTTCAAAATGACACGAAATATTAGATTGAGAGGCACCACTGCAATCATAACCAAACAGAATCAGTAACGAGGGCACACGCCAGATATTTCCACTCCAAACTCTCCTAAGCTCTCTGTTCCTACTAACGCTAATACGATGAAGGATTGACCACTGGCTAGTGAGTACCCCGACCCGATGGAATGTTAGCACTACCAGGACCACATTCTTACTGAACATAATCCCTGTCCTCAAAACGTCAGTCTCTGACCATCATTCAACCAGAAGAGTCAGGAAAAGCCTCACAAAGAAGCACTCTGAAATCAAATGATATTTGAATACAGTTTGTAAAGAGTGAGATTTAAAAAGTGCTGCGCTTTCTTGATCACTCAATTGTCTCCATTGGTGTTATTCAAAGAGGCTCTTAGTCAAGATCTCTCTTGTTTGGCGTTGGTTGGATCCCCACGAACCATTTGCTACTCAAAATAGAGTCGTACGACAGCTGAAAGACCACGTGTTCCGATACTTCCCGAGGTGAGGAAGTAAAGTGAAAACCACTTCACCCATAGTAAGTACCATTGATCACTTGTTGTTATTTTCTTTGCGCTGGGTTAGGAGTGATTTCATCAAAAAATCTAGAAATGTCAGGTTTCCAGCACTGTTGGACACTGACCTGGCCAGTCCGAGCGTGAGGGGGTCAGTTTCGCAAATGACATTAGTCCATGCATCATTAGGGTATTAGGGCACGCATAGGTATCGCTTGAGAAACACGGCAAAGGCGGATTTTAGAGTGTATTGGGCGGAGTTGGAATTACCGGAATATAGTCTTTTCCACAGTTGGAACTGAAGGAAAGATTGCGTTCGCCTCTCCTGCACCAGATCCGATTTTAACTCCTTCATTAGAACGTTGTTAGGGACCTGAAGGCACACAAGGCATCAGCTCATTAAGCAAAAAAACCAACGCTTGGTCTTTGAAAAATCTTTTCTGTGAACCAGAACATGTGCAATAGTCAAACGAGTTGCCCTTTTGGTTGGACTGCACTGGTGCCATCTACTCGTACTTCCACATCAACAGGTGTGAGCCCACAAACGCAAAAATGCGAACGCACGATCTAAAATGCCACCCTTTACCAAGGTATTATTTAGAGAAATGTTTTTTCGTTCATACTTTGAATACCCCATCAACTCCTATGGAACGCCTTTGGATGTTTGTGATCTTGTCAAGAGAAGCCAGGAAAGAGCTTTTGTTTTCTGCTTCAAACATTACCTATGTGGATGATAACACTCATGAAAATAACGTGAAATTCACAAATGATAATCTATATCATATCCGATATCTATATCCGACCGGTAAATGAAATTCAAGTTAATTCGAAGTTTATTGGCCTCCGACGCGTGAAAAAAGCATGGTCAATTATGAGAGATTATTGTAGGTTGAGGTTGAGCATCGAAATTCAAATCTTTATGACCAGTATTCTTGGGAACTGACACTTACTTGGGGAGAAATAATTCGCACCAACCCAAGCAAAGAATGAAGGAATGAGCAAAAAAAGAAAACAAAAGGAGATAATGCCTTGTTTAATGAAGTATCAATGCAATATTTGTCAAGTTCAGTTGCGAAATCATTACCGATCTTGATTGACATTCTGATGGATTTGATAAGTCCTTATTTGGTCCCCGACTGAAGCAAAGTATTTCATTCTCATTTGACAACATGAGGTGTTGCAGTTTATCAAGCTGACAAATAACATTCTATGACTCACCTCGAAGCAAAATAAGCAACAATTGTAGATTGGAAATGTCACTTTGTTTGCTCAAGTATTGAGTGTTAATCATCAGCCAATGAATGTCATTCTAAAGGATGTTCAAAAAAGGTAGAACGATGATGAGCCAAACCGCCTGTTTATGATAATTAGCTTAGTAAGAGTACAGCAAATGCAACTTCCGGCGTTTTCAAATCATAGGGCATTCTTTCCACTAGAAACACCTCTTTCTTCCAATGTTGATTATTTACTCTCCACGTCCGAATGTTCTAGTCATCACATGACCTCGCCTCATTGGATAGAAACATAGTACAAAACGAGACATACTCATGCATACAACATACCGTTCAAAACAAAAAAGAGTCTGCTGGCTATCGGCATTCGAAAGTGAGCCTGTGAAACATCTATTCCAAAACAACCTGAAACCAAATGTTCATGGAGTTGAATCCGCGGGCGAGGAGTGCTCAAACGTTGGCCAAGCTCTCTTTGGTGATCTTGAGACAAAAACCTGTTAGACGAAAACATTAACCTGTCAATACTGGAATTGAACCACTGCACTTGTGTCCATTCTCATATAAAAGCGCCAACCGTCTCTTGGTAAACATCTATCCCATTCCATATTTCAAACTGTGAGTAAGTAACTCGTTGATCTGTAACACTCACGCGTTGTCTGATCGCTAAAGGCTGACTCATTCTGTTTCACTCATGTACTCATCTGAAGGTCAGGCAAAGGTTCGTTTGAAATTCAGGCTGAAGTTGGTATCCTGTAGAGTGTCAAGCGAACGCGATTAGATAAAATGTTGCCGAAGACCAACTGTGCTACATTAACGGAAATACGATCCCTCGCCTTCACAGTTCGTTTTTCATTTAAATACATGTCGCGCGATTTTGCTTTTTTCAGTACCGTTTCTGCCGAACCATAACCACATCGATTATGAAGACCTTGTTCGTCTTTTCTATGGTGATCTTGGCCATTGGAGCCAAGCCTCAAGGTGAACCAGAGGGAACCACTATTCAACCAATTCAAGAGGAACAAGAGGATGTGTTTGTTGATCCATCTTGCTATTCCATCACCGATTGCCCCAACTACCACTTTTGTTTCTTCAACGCCTTCGGCCCCAAGTGAGTCTACCCCCTGGTTGGATTATCTCCCAAAGTTCATCCACTAATCCATATTGAATACTTTCATCTAGTTTCTGTACCACCAACCTGAAGGAGAAGGTCGAAGCGATCTCTTGTGTAGCCAAGAATGACGATGGAGAATACCCCGATCACTCCATCTGCCGCAAGGAACACGCTGAGAGAAGGGTAAGTCAATGATTGAGAACTTTAGCATGTTCAGGATCCGGATTTAATCCATTTCAACTCTTCAAATTAGCGAGTGACTGAAGACGAAAGCCCCTCAAGATGCTACTCGGAGTTGGGTTACAAATGCGCCAGTGCTTATCATTTGCCCTGCACTCCCAATTACGACAAGGAGGGCAAAGTCATTGAGGGCGAAGAGCTCTCGTGCCCCAACCAGTTCACGTAAGTTTCCCAACTCTAAATTGACATGAGTGCACTTTACTCATCTCGTTTGGTTTGTCTTTAGTTGCGAGGAACGAAAATATAAGGATGGAAAGGATTTGAAGGTGTGCATTCCCGTTGAACCCGCCACTCGGAGTTCCACTTGTAAGACTGCACCTGACTGTGGATTCTCTGTGGAGGAGAATGACTGGAGCCTCTGTGCTGGTGGCATTTGTCGTCGTGTTGTGCAAAAATAGAGACCGGAATTTACTGACAATAAATATCATAACAATGAATGCATTTCGTGTCTTTATTGGATGACGACTCCTATACATGGTTAGCTATGTGATGAAGAACTGGTTGGCGGGAAGGCACTTAACGACATGATCAAATAAGAAGAGGATCTGGCAACAAGCGAGTCAGTGAATGAACTCGGAATAGCGAAAGGTCGTTGGCTTATTTGAACAACCAAATCCACTGACTAATTCCTGGATCTGAATATTCCGTGATTGTGTGTAAATAGGGATTAGGTGCAAAAATGTGTGACTATGATTTCAAAGTGATATTGGATTTGTTACTATGGTGAATATGATGTGTGAGGTCGATGGGTTTGGAAATTGATGGGGATTTTCCCCAGTGAAAGAAAGTGAATCGCGAGTTGAGGTCATTGACGAGAAACGAAAGTTGAATTTCTCTCATGCCAAGTTGGATTCATCCACAGGTTTGCTCAGTTCAGTTTGTTCGCCAACCCGAGAAACAATGCGGTGCTTCATCCTTTTGGCTTGTCTCACTTTGGCCTTTGCAAGGCCGCAAGATGAGGCTGCCAGCCCTGATTCCTCAGAGATTCAACCTCAAGATATTCCAAGTTCAGAAGAACCAACACTAATTGAAACTATCGATTTTACCGAGGACGAATCTGTTTCTGATGAAGACAAAGACAAACCCACGGAAACTAATATTGACGAGTGCTCAGGCGTTGGAGATTGCGAGCCATATCATTACTGTTTCAGTAATTACTGGGCTGACAGGTGAGACAAACTATATTTTTAGATTTTATTTTGATCCCCTCAATCATTTGTCTCAATTTCAAGTTCGGTTTGTGAGACCAACAACTATAAGCAAGATTACGCTACGGCCGTGTATTGTCTAGGATTGGCACAAGGTGGCGCTATTGAATATCCCGTCCACGAGCACTGTCAAAAGGAAGACGCCAAAAATAGGGTATGCTTTTTAATCAAGCTTTAAGATGTTTTTTCATGCGTTGTGAAATTTGTTTTCGCTTTCCAGGGCATCACTACACAAGAGAGTACTTATCGTTGTTTCCCAGAATTGGGATACACTTGCGCTGACTCGTATTACATGCCATGCAGTCCTAACTACAATGACGAGGGTCAAATCATTGTAGGTCAAGAAGAGTCCTGTCCGGATAATTTCACGTAAGTTTTCTACCTGTAAAAAGAGGTTTTGACTCATATAATGTTGATTGCTAGCTACATTAGCCGTCATACTTGAAGTGCAACACAAGTTCTCAAACAAGAGCAAATCATTTGGTGAAAAATAAAACGGCAGGAATGTCTGCATAACTAAGCGATGAAAAATGTTTTGGGCTTCCAATTTGCAACAAAGTAATTACTTGACCCGAACATTTTTGTTCATTTCAGATGTCAAGAGCTCGAGTATAAAAATGGTGGGCTAACGAAAGTTTGCGTGGCTGACCAGCCTGATGCCACTCGATTTGACTCCGGTGAAGCTGTTCAATGTGAGAAGGCCAATGATTGTGGATATTCCGAAATTGAAGGAGCTTGGACCAATTGTTATGATGGGCAGTGTGCTCATGTTCAGTTTAAATAATATACGAAACGTAAATCCTACTTGGCCGATAATAAAATGTAAACCATTGGTTTATGCGGGCGAAAACTTTGATTTACCGAGTGGATTTCGTCATGAAAACGTCTTATAAAATTGCAATAATTCACCGACATTTTTAACTGCGATTTATGACCTTAAATCGTTGCCAGAGGGGATATTAAGTCAAGTATTGCAAAAGAAAATAGGCCCGCTATTTACACTTCAAAGTTGCAAAGCCTCAATAATAAAAAACACAAGTCGATGAAAAGTATATCTAGCAATTTGATTTCAAATTTAAAGGCAATTTTAGGGCATAAGACCATAGCACAAGTTCCAACCATTTAGCAAAAAAATCGTGCATCAAACATATTCACGACAATCTAATAAAGAAGTGGGATAATCAATCGTAGCTTTTATGAACTCGACTGGTATGGATCGCATTTAAGCACACATTGAGCAAGAACTCTTATAACAATCAATCAAAATCAGTTTGACTTGTTTTGAGATGGTTTAAACCTGACATGATCACTGGTGGTGGACCTTGGGTAACACAAGCGTTATTTGGCACTGAAAAGATATAATAAATGCTAAGTACAAAATCTCTCTGATTGATGCAATTAGTTTAAATTCCTTTTGAACCGAAGGCTGACCTTGTTTTCATTTAAGATGCCCCCGTTCATTGTGCACGTATACGTGATCATGCGTAAACAACCCAAAGTCTAATTGACAGTGGATGAAATATTGATAGTTTCAGCTTGTGCGACAACTGAAGATTTCCTCATACGTTTGAATTTGTTCATTTGTTCAATTATTGCTCAGTACGTAGTCGGACCTTTTCCAAGAAAGGAACAGAACGAAAATGAAAATCTTTTTCTGGGCTTGTCTTCTGACGAGTTCCGTCTACGCAGGTGAGAACTTCTTTATATTTTGCAACTCATTGCATGTAAGAGACAGTGCATTCAATGTTTTTTTAGGGTCAGACACTTTTGCAACAGGCAATACATGCTTCAAAAGATATAAGGGCGACGATAAGGACGATTTTGAAGGTAGTAATACCACTTGCAATAACATTAATGGAAAACTTGCCTCAATTGGAACGGCATCGGAATGGACAAAGACAAAATTAGCTCTCGGTGAGTAGACTCTCTTCTCCACGATGACCGTAATGTTCCTTCTCTCCTTGATAACCTCTCGATTATTTTTGAACCCTTTGACCATTTCATTTGATTTCATAAGACCAATGATTGCCAGTCAAAATTTATCTAAATTAAGATAAAAATCAAAGCCATTGAGAGTTAGATGTCGTGTTGCTTGAAAGCAAGAATGACTTTTTTGTGATTTATTACGTTGTTCGAAAGAGGTAACATTTCCATTCCACTAGCGTTAGTTCTTGAAGGCGGCTGAAATCGGCATTGAAATTAATACCCAGGTCAATATTTCTTTTCCCCATATCACTATAATTTGGCTTAAGCCCATTGCCTGGTGCTTTTGGTGAGCATGTAGAGCAATTTCTAACAAATGATGTTTGGAGATCTTGACTTAATATTTGAAAGCAAGCGCTATTAGCTGAAATACAAAATGTTTCGTTCCCCAGAGGCAAGGACTTTACGGTCAAAGTGTGAAGGACACATGTGGTCGCTGAACGCACTGTGAATGTATTTTCTATTCATTTAGAAGAATTATTTGACGACGACGAAATATGGGTGGATGTCACAAACCCTAACGAAGCCTGTTGTAAAACGGGCGACACTTCGTGCAACAACAAGCTTTATGACAGTGCTGGGAACAAATTAGCCAGTGTCAACCATATTTCCACGGAATTTGACGTAGGTGACAAGCTGTGCATTATGCTAAAATTGGATGACAAATTCAAAGCGGAGGAGTGCAATAAGGAACATGAATTTCTTTGCCAATATGATTGTACCCCAACCATAACCACCACAACTACGACTACCACTACCACGACTACTACAAGTACCACCACGACTACCACAACAACAACTACTACTACTCCAACAACCACCACTACCACGACTACTACAACAACTACCACCACCACCAGGACAACTACAACAACTACTACCACCACCACGACTACTACAACAACTACCACCACGACTACCACAACAACCACCACTACCACGACTACTACAACAACTACCACCACCACCACGACAAACTACAACAACTACACCACTACCACGAACTACTACAACAATCAACCACCACGACTACCACCAACAACCACCACTACCACGACTACTACAACAACTACCCACCCACCATGACAACTACCACAACACACCACCACGACGACTACCACTACTACTACTACTACTACAACCACCACTACCACGACTACTACAACAATTACCACCACCACCATGACAATACTACTAATACCACCACCACAACTACTACTACTAAAACCACCACCACCAACCACCACCAGCTACCACCACCCCACCACCACCACTACACCACCACCACCACCACCCACCAACAACAACAACAACAACAACAACACAACAACTACTACTACTACTACTTACTACTTAACTACTTACTACTACTACTACTACTTCTACTACTACTACTACTACCAACCCTACCACTACTAACTACTACTGACTAACTACACACAACTACTACAACCACCACCACCACCACCACTACCACTACCACTACCACCACAAAGACAACTCCTACAACAAAGACCTCAATCACATCTGAAGGAAATGTAACTTTGAAGGCTTGTAATCCATACTTATATTGGAACAAAAGGCCATACTTCACAGATCCTTCGACACCTCTCAGCTTTGAAAAAGCGGTACAAGCGTGCCTAGATATCGGCAAGGAGCTGGCTACCGTCGAACATCATATGGACTATGCAATTTTCACTAAAATATTGAATACCAATAGTAAGCTCTTGATTGGCCATTTCTCATAAGCTCTCGATGAATAATTTGGTGCACCTCATTTATAGAAATAGACACTGCCTGGGTTGCCTTGAAATATTCAATGAAGCTTTCCTGCAATTCTGGAAGGTCCTGTCAAGGCCTATTGACTGATCCCTCCGGCAGGGCCACAAGATTGGATCATCTAGGTTATGTTTTCCACTTGGACAATCACTCTGATCCCTCCAATAGACGTTCGTGCATTAGAATCGATCAAGAGGGCCATTTCTTTTCGGAAGATTGCTCCAAACCCCTTATTGTTTTCTGCCAGACTATTTGCGAACAAGGTGAGTTGAGTAAACATTTACATCCGGTAACTACGTTTTTTCCTGTCTTTTTGGGCTCAAACTGATTGGACTGTGTCGCTTTATGTACTAAGAGCACCTAGATTTAAAGGTGTTAGAAACGGTTATCACAGGTATCATGGAAATCAATGAGATCTTCATCATCATTGCATCACAATGCTTTGGTCATATTTGCCTTCATTAAAATCTGCTTTTGTTCATTAATAAATGAATAATTCCGCCACCACATTATCTTGCTCCAATTCGTTTTATTACAAAGCACATCCTCATAACTTGAGCATAGCTGATTGCATGGTTTGGCGCTAATAAATCTGGTTTCCTAATAAAGAGAACTAGTTACGCCATTGCTCATCCCAATATCCAATGCTTCAGTTACCTGGAATCGCTTCTGTCCCTAAAATTGCTCGTTGAGCTGACAATCCGACGCCAAAGCTCGTACCCTTCAAGTATTGTTTTAAGGTCCCTTACCCAGCTTTAGAGACAATGGGATAATGCCTGTATCAGGGAAACAGGCCTGAAACAACAACCGAAAAAAAAACGAAAAACTCTAAGCAGGTTTATACTTAAAATGAGGCTGATGGGTTAAGTTTTAGAACAGTCGTGGAAACAATTTGAATTGTCAACAGATCTATTCCAAGTCAAACTTTTGTATAACTATGAAGACAGTGATTGTTCTACTCGGGGTCTTGGCGTTCACAACGGCCATGCCTCAAGCCCAAGAAGAACCTGTCGAATCAGAACTCGAAGAAAACTTGGAAGCTGATGTGGTGGCCGACGAGGAGGACATTGACGAAGGTTCCGGTTCCGGAGACGGAGAGGGAGCCGATTACGATTTAGGGTTAGGAGCATTCCAACCCACTTACGAATGCTCTGAGGACGCGGAATGCCCCCCCTATCATTTCTGCTTTGCCTCAGCATACACAGGAACGTGAGTAAAACTAGTTTTGAACAGTTAATGTGCTCGAGTAACACACCTGTACAAGACAACAAGACATGTATTCTCATTGCCAGCTCTTGTCAGTCCAATCTCTACACCCGTAACTTCACCAATTGTGACTATTGCAAGGGCTTTCAGGATCCTAAAGATGACTCCACCGCATATCCTGCCACTAGTTTCTGTCAACTCATCGAATCCGAAGCTCGAGTAAGTATCTAGGTATAATACATATATTATTAACCGTACTTTAATCTTCATAATTATCTAATGATTGGCAGGGTTACACCGAAGAGGAGAGACCTCACAGTTGTTACGAGGAAATCGGATTTTGTTGCGCTGAGGCTTATTTCATGCCCTGCAAACCTGACGATTCATCCGCTTGCCCCAAAGGACTAGGGTAAGATTGCCTTTCAATGCTAGTGTCGATGACCATAATCACAACTAACTTATTATGTTTAGATGCGTTGAGCAAACCTACAGCAATGGGGAAACCGTGAACTTGTGCAAGCCTGAAAAGACGGAATTCGATTATGGGTCGGAGATTCCTTGTGAGAAGGCTTATGATTGCCCTTGGTCCATCCTTGAGAACTCCTGGTCAATCTGCAGTAATGGAGTCTGCCTTCAAGTCCTTGAAAGATAAAGAATACAAACTTATTCAAATGTCATCCCATTCGGCTTCCCTAAAATAAATTGCCTTTTCATATTTCAATCATTCCAATAGAATAGTACAGAACAACATGTACGCGATGATTTGAGGCTGTATTAAGGCAATTACTTCTAAATACGAACATTGCAACTTCCTCGGTGAAAAGTTCATAGTAAAGACCATATTATTGGCGATAAATTTAAGGTATACCGATTTATGATTACATTTCTGTTGCGAAACTGGTAAATTAAATTTGGTCGTTACATGACTAAATGAGAAAATGAGGATGTTGCGCTTATTGCCTTNCTGCAAAGCAAGAATTGTTTTTAAGGAAAGACCTTGGCTTGTAGATTGCAGGACATTTTGATGTCCCTTCATTCATTTTTTTTGCTAAGAACCATAGCAAGATCGAATGAT
>NC_081450.1:11275707-11283366 GCF_007210705.1 Tigriopus californicus | reverse complement strand
ATGCTTCTCACTGTTAGTTAAGATTGTGTCGTTGTGGTTTTAGCCGCTTATTAGGGAGGGCTAATCGGCTTATTTCTTTTCTGTAGACATTGGCAAACAGTAACGTTTTGCAGAAGCTTTGACTTACTTATCACCTTTACCAAACCTTTAAAAAATCAGCATTTAACTGCGTCTCTACTCACCAATTCACAAGCATTTCAATTCCCTAGATTTGCTGGATTAGCCCTTAGTACGTGTTGACGATTTGAAACCCAAATTGTATGCTTTAGATCGATTCCAATCATTTGAACTTCTCAGTATATTTAACAGGATGTTTTCCAATGAATCTGCATAATCCTTCAGTTAAAGACTTGCCACTTTCACGTCAGAACTTGGCACTAAACTTTTGTTTTCTCATCCCTCTTCTATGGTTTGCTCTTTACTAGAGTGTGCATTGGACTTCAACTAAAGTGGACTGAAAAGGTTGTTCTGATAAAGATGGAGTTGCTTGATTATCAAAGCTATCGTTAAGTAATATTTGTACAGTACTGGAATGACATCCATCAAGCGTTGTTCCTGAATCCTGAAAAGATTTACTTATTTTGGGCTTCAAAATCGATTTCTTTTCATCTTTTGACAAAGCTCAATGTGTTTGAAGGTCAAAGAAGGTACCCAAGTATTTCATCAGGAATGAACATAGTATCCACTATAAAACGAAGGCCAAGTTAGCGATTGTCAAAGAATGCCAAAGCCGATCAATCAAGAACTTGCACGAGCGTACTCGTAGATGCATAATTTGTATCATTAATCAATACTAAAATGAAAGCAACACAAGTGATGATGGTGCTAAAAGGGTTCCACAGAAACGGTTTACGTTCAGTTTGTTACTCTTCTCGAGGATATCCTGAACAATGGAAACTAACATAACATCCCTTTATATTATCAAAAAAGAACTGGGGGAACATATTTCTATATTAAAGTTGATTAAAACACAAGCGATAAGAATCATATGGCTTTTGCAGCCGGTGAACATGAAAAGATGGGTTGGGTCACGGATTTCTAGAAGTTCGATGTTGGGTATAGACTTGTTTAAAGTATCATTTTCATTATAAAACTTATTCGATGTATAAATGTAATGTTTTGAAACATTTTCTCTTTATTATAGGAGAGACCGATTTGATTACATGCATTACGACACATAGATTTCAAGCCACATTAGCCCTTTGGTCTAAGTGATAAAACCTTGAGCAATAAATCGTAACAAAAAAATTAAAAGCTACGTTACTTGAAGACGGGGAAGTTGTATTTTTAGATTTCAAGGACAACTGCAAAGCAAGAATTGTTTTTAAGGAAAGACCTTGGCTTGTAGATTGCAGGACATTTTGATGTCCCTTCATTCATTTTTTTTGCTAAGAACCATCGCAAGATCGAATGATCTCCTTTTTTATTGTATAGTGCATGAAATAAAAGTATGCCAAACAGTCAAGCTTGCAAACAAAAAGATTAGTGTTCCAGATAAAGAAAAAATACCTAATGTCCAATATCATCTTTCGAAGACCAGAATTTTAAATGAAGGTTCCCATGGTTTTATCATTGAGGGTAATGCATCTTTATCATGCCTGGTAAAGCAACATGTGTCCTTCGCAAAATCAGGCCACATGTGACAATTCTTTTACTAATGTTCCTTGTTCCTTGGATGAACTTTCATTGATTAGAGGCTGGACTTGATTGTTTTCCGCATTTGCAATTTTGCATTTGCAAATCTGATCTATAAAGGCATAAATAAGTAATTCCGGCCCTCTGATTCCGGTGAAAACTAGCGTGTTCAAAATACATTTCAACTTTGGCACATGAGGGGGGCTGTTAGCCAACTGATCATAGAAATAACGATCATAAAATTAATTTCTTTACTTTTTGGAGTATCTTTGAGACCATTTAGAATGCGGTGGACCTTGCGCAAGAAGAATTAGACTTTGGAAGACAACCCATGAATTGTTTGGGTTTCAGGATTGTTGCATATCAATGATTCATATATCTAGAGGATCTTTTTGGTTGCGCTAATCTCAAAGAAACAAAAGTTGCGAAGATTGAATTCCAAACCAAGGAAAATGCATTGAGTTTTGCTATCACATGCAGAAACACAACACATTTTGAAATTAGTCCAATAGACATATCTGAATCCCTGACAACTTTTCCTGTCAACTAATGTTATAAAAAATAATTTGGAACCAACAAAAACTTTTGGGACAATCTGCACACAATTTTGCATTTTTTGAACCCACCTTGGTATTTACATCTCAGTAAACTCCAAATCGTTTTTATTCGGCTTTTGAAAAATAGATAACACGCAACCTAATATTTACACATTTGATACAACTCCAGAGGTCTTTGACATTACTCGAAGTAAAAGAACGGATTTGCGATTGATTTTCAGGTAGTGCAAAAATTCAAGAGATTGTAGTAAACGGTTTTTCCCTTCCACAATTCGGATCATTTTCATTCAGACTATCCCTTTATACTATGGAAAAAAGCAATTGACGCTTTCTCCTCAATGTGCAAATGTATTTTTAAGTCCAGCCTTCACTAATTAAGAATGATGAGGAATTTATGAACAAATTAAAACGAAAAAAAGTGGCAGAAATCGATTAGAATTAGCAGAAAATAATAATTAAATCCGTTGAAAAAATCATTTATTTACAATTTTAGGCATTTTTAGTTATTCCCATGACAATTGCAGTTTTTGCATCCGTGGTGGGTAGTTTTCTGGGGTACTCAAGTCAACGAGTCCGATCGTATTTAAATTGTGTGCTAACATACGATTGAGCTCGGAGTTTCAGAAAAGGCACTTTTGAGTCACACTCGTTTTTGATGATTTTGGAAGCACGAGTTGTCTATCTGTTGACAGAATGTAACTATCTATTTACGCGTCGTTATTTAACAATGTTTATATCTAAGTCAATCATATTGATTATTGCCAACAATTTTGCATCACTTTTGGACATTTCTGCCACTTCCTGCTTTTTAAAATGTCTCGCTATTTTTACTTTTTTTGTCATTTTGTACAACGGCAGAAATTTCTCCTTACGTGTCTTTCAGCCATCGCTGCCATCTTGCACATTAGCCGAGTTCATTCAAATCTTTTTAGGTTCGGAATGACCTTTTGAAAGACTTTCAAATCATTTTCTGTGCGTCCAGTCTTCATGAATTAGTTTGCAATGCGTTGCAGGTCTTAATGCTTGCCATAAGCTTTTAGAGTAACAACGTCAATTATACGAATTTGAGCAAATGTTGACAATTCATTTTGGACCCCTGTTGTCTCTACACACTGTTTGATCAACCAAAAGATATGTGGGACTCAAGTTCTTATCAGGACTCGATTAACACAGGCTTAGCTATTGAAATTGCCCATGCTTTAACATTACTTTCTTCCCTTTGTTCTGTACGGTGAAAAGGCAGATGACTTTTGCAAGGCTACTTCTTGTTTAGGTGCATCACTTTATTATTATTGTGGTGTGGTTTTGAACGTTGGTAACAGGGTTGGGTACAGACATGGGATACCAATTATAATCAGTGGTAGGATGCCAGAGGTTGTGGAAATAACGACCTCGTTCAATGGAATGGCCGCAATGGTAATGTTAGGGCAGACGTAGTGTGCTATTCTTTCCCTACTACATTCGTACTACGACGTCAAGTTGACATTGAAAATGGAGGTTATAGAAATAATTCCTAGTAGGGGAGAATGCATCCGCTTTCAGAGAATTCAATGTTTTTTGTGTATTGAAGAGATGGTTGACTATGTTTTAGGGCAGCAAGTCAGTTTTTCGTGTTCTTCACACAAATGTACTATGCCAGGCAAGATATATCCCTAAATGATAAAGCTTAATCGGCTAAATTATTTGCATCGTTATTCCTTCACCTTTTTAAAGAATGAATGAAACTTAAGTGAACATATGAGTACATTTTCAGACTCATGTTTTGGAAAGGCAAGTTATGGTCGAAATGAGAACCATTGTAAACATGATTCTAGTAGAAGGGCCCTTTGTGCTTGACAAATACTTTTTCAAAACATTTTTGACAGTCTGTTGGAGAAATTTTGGTCATAACGCTATGTAATTCCGATAAGTTTTTGGACGATGATTATGCTTCTCATTCACTCACATTTAGAACGATACAGTAGTATTCCTGACTTATTCCGATTTAAAATAAATGGCTGGTTTCCCAGCCCTTTTCACTTTCCCCAAATTGATCCAGAAGCGTGAGCTCAAAGAAATCCGATTTGATGGCCAAGGACTCAGATTCATGGGGCGGATGGACCGTCCTCGAGATTTTTCCGGTTTACTCAAGGTTGCCAGACCGTGTTGACAAAGGGGCAAGAAGCAATCTATCCTTTTTATTGCCAAACCATTAAGGAGAGTAAGCATTAGTCGTCGAGTAGTCCCAATAAGGATGGAAAAAGATGTTTTTTGTTTGACTTTCGCTCCATCTTAGCCCTTCTCAAGAGCTAGCTCACGTCGCGTATCTAGTGTACTATATCTACTCCACAGTCTACTGTAAACGTACATTAGTTGTACTCACTACTATTACACTGCATGGATACTTGAGGTAAGGTACCGTTGCATTGCGTACACACAAGTATCTCAGGCGGGTTCTCTCGAACAGACACAAAAATGGACCCAAATGGATCGTGTAATACAAGACAGCGGGAACAAGTATGCCAGAATTATTCCATATCCACGGGATTACACACACTCGAAAGCATAAGTAGGCGTCTCTTTTGGGACAAACTCGACCTTGCAGCCTTTCAGATTAGAAATGGAGAGGAGCATTGTGGAACAGAGCTCGTCCCTGCCAAATTGTGGATCCGGTTGTTATTGAAAAAGAAAGCATAGTTTAGACGACGCTTCCTGATTGACACCTATATGGCGATTTGTTTCAAGAGACTACGTCAATAAGAAAATTAATCGTTTTGATCTGCTGGAACTTTTCCCGCACTCGTAGTTTATTAGTAGATGTGCAATAAATGCAAGAACCACAAAGTGATTCATTCATGTTGTCCCAGATTTTTTTTGTCTCCTTTGATAAGCTGGTCCCGACTTCCACACTTGATTAATGGAGCTAAGAGTCATCAACCAACAAGAAAATGCCTCTTAACATGGCCAAAACATGATTGCAAAATCCACCCTTTGGCAGAATGTAACATGTTCTAAGCAGTCAACTTGTGTGTGTGATGGAACACAAATGGAAAGGCCCCTTCAATTTCTCGTAGACAGGGGCCATTAGCATATTTTTGATGAGCATTATTCCCTTCACCTCACAAACGATGGGATTGTACGGCCTTTGTGTTTACTGGTGGAGGCAAATCATTTGAGGGGTCGGAAATCACTTTTATCACGCCATTTTTGGGCAAAGAAGAGAAATGGTTTTGATTCCCAACGAATGTGTGAATGTTTTCTTTGAGTGCTTTTTTCTGGCCAACTTGAAAGCTTTTCGGACCAGAACTATAAATCCCAATCCTTTTTGAATATAGGGACAGGAATAGCCAAAGCAAAATATGCATTGCGGAATTGAGCAAACGAAATCATGACAACACTCAATTGAATTACAAAAGTACACAAAATGTAGCCCAATGCTTAAATCGGAAAGTTTTTGCCATCCAAAAATTGAATTAAACTTCTTTAACTCGATCAATTTTCAGGCGCTTCGTTAAGCAAGTCTAAAAAAAGTGCAGAACTTGGTTGAACTTTTGGCAATATTTAATGGCTTGCCCAAATTTGAAAGTCCAAATTTTGACTTGATTATGAAATGATACGACAATAATGAGCATTTCCAGTTCAAGTACCTTAGCCAGGTGTATAACCCACAACCGACGTGCGGTTATTTACATTTTTGGTCTTTTTTGATGACTTTTGAAGTTCACAAGGCATTTACTCCGTAGTGGTATAAGTTAAAATATTGTTCTGGATTTTTACATTCAATCGACCTTGAAATAGTTCCAATTAATGTGAATTTTTTTTGAGGCATAACAATCTGGAAATAGTTTTTTACATGAGATAAGAAACGAAATCAGCCAACAAATTTGATTCTATGACTTTTGTTTGTACCAAGTCTCGTTGCGTTGTTCCATGGACTTCCAGAGATACAAGAACTAAAGAGAATTTTTTCTATCGCCTGAACTATACGTTTACTCAAAATTAATAATCAATGCGATGAAAAAAAGCTGACCAAACTGGAAGATGAATTGGCCAGATTTGGGCACAAAATAACGCCTAGGGAACTCAAGAGCGGAAGTCAAAGTTTAATTGTAATGATCTAAAGCTCTAAACATTCGGCCAGCTCTCACTCAACTATGAAAAAAGTTTTTTTTGAACTACTTTACAATGATAGCTTATTAAGGTGACTTGCCTTTAAAATCAACAATCTCAATTTTTTATCTCATAAAGAAGTAGGTAATATAATGTGACTCAGAGTTGCTGTACCCACAATCAGGCCGATTGGGTGGGAAACCCGTACACAACTCACATTTCTAGAAGTCTGCAGCTATTCACAGGAATGCATCAAAAAGAGTTGTAGAAAGTTTTATCTAACTTTCATTTGACTGATCCCGTTCAATCAAAGAACAATGCAGTTCATCTCAAGCTGAGAGTACACAAAATGATAGTACTGCAATATATTGACTATGGGGAAATTGTTCCTTCCACCACAAATTTTACATTAAAGTGTAGAGCTTGCAAGCTCAAGGTTGTGTCAATATACTTGACATATTTGTCAGGTATCAACAATTTTGCACAATGAAACCTGCACCCAAAAATACTTTTTTGCCTTTTCTGTCTGTTTTATCTACTTACGGATATTTCAGAATATATCTTTGCCAACTTTTGGCCGATCCTACCAATGAACAGAAAAAAAAATTTAATTGACCTTTTTAATGCTTTTACATATAGACCAAATGAATCAGTTATTGCGCTCTCTATGATAACTAGAGTCAGGCCAAAAATGTTTTACATAAAAGATAATTTTCACATAGTTTGGGGCCCCAAAAAATATTTTGGTCCATTTTGATTTTTTGACCTTTTTTCTTTTCTTCCTGTGAAGATACGTAACAAAGAGAAAGATGACTTCTGAGAACAAGGACTTTATTCAGTTGTGGATCAAATAGGACACAAATCTAATCATTACGTGAGCAAAAGTGTCGTACGCAATAGCACTAGACTTTCGAAAAGAATCAATTGTATATTGTACCATAACTTTGGAATCACTTAAAAAGTGTCCTAATGTCAAGCATTGTAATAAAAAAGATTTAGTTTTTTGTCAATGAAATAAAGAAGCTCAATGGATCACCCAGTATATGCAATTGTTTTCCTTGAATTTAGTAACAGAAAAAGGCAGTAAACATTACTAACAATGACCTTTGGTCATGACAGCAACGTTTTTGCAATTCATCGTCCTTTTTTTGTTCATCTCCACCATTTTTTCTCGACTTTTTCACACTTGATATTTTTGTATTCCTTCAACTTTTTCGCACAGTTTCCAACTTTTTCTCATTTTTCCCAACTAACAAAAAAGTTCGGCCAAAATGGCAGCTGGTTTTTTTTCAAGGTCTATTAGTTAGGAGCAAGCATGGACATGGCAAGAATCTGCTTCTTAGGGATAGCAGGTTCAATTAACGGTGCTTGACGATAT
>NC_081450.1:11270347-11274790 GCF_007210705.1 Tigriopus californicus | reverse complement strand
AGGTGAATGGTTCCCTGATTAGTGATTACCATTCATGAAGCTCTTGAAAAAAGCCCGAGAAAAATAATTGCCTGACTAGTACTTAGTATATTAGTTCAATCCCGATTTCTACTACAATCCAACCAACTTCGTTTTTTGACCATTCCCCGAAAAATGGAGAGACTTGGGAATGTCCATTTCGCTTTCAATTTTTAGGACAACTATCACAAATAAGAGCTCTCACAAATTTCGAACTGTTCTCGTTAAAAGTCAAACATAAAAATTGGAGGGTGGTCGGGCAAGGCAATCTTTTCATAGGTGGGCATCGAGTGTGAGGAGCAAGCCGAAAAAATGTTCGTTTGAAGATGTTGATATAAACTTGCACTTTCGTCGCTGTTGGGGTTAAAAGAGTGTTATTAATCATAAAGCTGACCAAAGGCCACTCATAGACCACCTATTTCAGTCGTTTATGAACAAGGCCCCTTGGGTATCAGTATCCACCAAAGTTTTTAGTTCCAGACATAAAGAAATTGTTCTGGTTGGCTTTTTACATCAAATATCTAAGGACAATTGAGTGATAAAGATTGCTTTAGATAATCAAATGGAGACACTATTTTTTTAATATCGTTGATTATTCTGCATGGTAATGTTGTCGATCTCGTTTTGGAGTATTCTGGATCTAGATTCACCAAAACTTTTGGACCTTTCTCTGGACGCGTCTAGTTGTCGAAAATCGAAAACACATTTTGTAGGGGAGTCCCCAAGCCAATCCCCTTTCTTCCTAAGTGACAAAAAATGGGATTTAGCCGCTTATGGTAGGCCAACGTGACTCAACATAATCAAAATCATGCCTCAGCGACCAATTTGGCACAGATGCTGTCTGCATTACGTACAATAATGCAATATCAACCAACAAGTTTCAAATTCTAGATTCGATTAATCACTTTTCTTGCAACTTCAAAAAGGGCGCCAAAGGCAAGCGACACAAACTTATGTTCCGATGTGAAGATGTTGTGGAGATGGAAATGTGTCACGTTGGAAAAAATCGGTTTCCATTGAAGTAGTTTTTGTTCCCCCAGTAATCCAGGTTTGAGCGCGACATTGGTTGATTGGCTTGTAAATCTTCGCATTGCAACTCCTGGGGGATTCTATTCGTGTTATGTGCAATTCATTAGAGCACAACTCTCAAGAACGCGTACAAGATTCAAAATTTATTCACTTCCTTTTCAGTTCGTGATCAATTGAGAGCGGATTTATGTCAAATATGTGTAAAATACATTTTTCGCTAATGTCAACTTTTTTGAGCCGATAAAGTAATGTAAATGATGAACTCATGGTATTTTCCGATTTATCATTCTTATTTTGTCAATAGACATAAGTTTTGACTATTCGGACATTTAGGCAAGCGCTGGTACCAGCAAACAAACTTGCCTGCCAATGCCAGTGATGAAAAATTGGCTTTTCGAACTGGTTTTAACGAAGCTGACCGTTCCTCCTATAGTAATGTAAAAGAAGGGTCAGCTTCTCAAAAACATGTTTGAAGCTCCAAACTTGCATCGCTGACACTGGTACCAGCAAACAAAGGAACCTGCCAGAGCTTGCCTAAACGTCCCCATTGGCCAAGCTTATTGACATCGGGGATCGAAGTCTGACCCTAAGGATGTGGAGAACTTTCGTACCTACTTGTCAAGAACATTACTACCTTTTTCATCGTTACTTTGATAAACTCAAAATCACTTGAATATCCGCCCTCTAGTAATCAAACTCACATATTTCTTTTCATTCGCCAGACGCTCATTGTTCAGAATCAGAGTATTCGGCTTTAGAATTGAATAGAGTTTTTTTTTTTTCACTGGCGAAATTCCATTGCCTCCATATTTGGCGTTCTTTCTTAACAAACTACATAGATTGAAAGGAACCTAGACAGCGCCTTTTTGGATATACTGCATATACTTGAAAAGTATTGCATATCTAGCATTGCTTGCCTCTGAAGTGAAAAGGAACTGTTTTGAAACAGCACCAAAAATATAATGACAGTACTTTTGGACGATAGTAGCAACTGAGAATGCTCTTTCTTTTTGGATTAGGAGCTCAAGACAAGACCAAAGCAAAGAGAGTGAGAAAGAGAGCCTTAGTGGAAAATTCTCATAATTAATGATTACAAACGGTCTCAAATGTTCCATCCCAGGTTCGCTAGGAAAACTCGCAATTCCTCTTGTTCTAAAGACAGTGCAGATGCAATCCACAATAAGGCCACGCTTTATTTTTAGCAATGCTGAGGCCAAGTGGTGCATTGCCAAAATGACATGATTTTCAGTCCCTGCCTCTTGAGTGGTTCCATGTTCCAACCAATACTACCAACTAATACATGGTAAAAAAACTACTAAGGCTATGGGAGCTACTTCTACTTGTCGTTTGGGATATCCCGCATTGAACATTGCACGCAAGCAAGTGTGAGAGTTTTTCGGGAAGACAGGAAGCATAAATTCCTTGACATTTCGTGGTCAATTTTATGGCCTTCATTTCTTTGGGATGGCAGGCAGGCTATCTTTTGCTGAAGTCTCATTCGTTCTATCATTGTGCGGGAATGAAACAACTTTTCAGTGTCTCAAAATATTCCAAATGGGATGCAAAACTTCATAAAGCTCTGCGAGCAGCCTTTGAATGGAGTCGGACCTTCAGTACTAGTGCTTGGTGGGGGTGCATTTTCATGATCGCCATTCGGACCCATTTCATGTTAGCATCCATCCGTCTTTATGAGCAGAATCGCGTTTGTTTGTGCGACTCTTACTTTCATTCACTGAGAAATGAGGACAGAAAGTCAGAGGCAGAAATTGGACCAAAGCAGCTTCAGCCGTAATGGAACGCCTCATAGCGACAAGAAATGATCCTGCTGTGAAGTCCTAATCTCGATAGATTGACTAGACCGTCCTCCGCTGAGTGCGAAGTCTAGAGCTCTTGATCTATTGAGGACCGACTTATTCGTCTCAGTTGTGGCTTGGAAAACATAAAACAACTCTCTACGAAGGGAACAACGACCAGTCCATTTGAGTGCAGCTACTCATCGATCATCAACACTTGTCACAAACGAAATGATAGCCGAGGCCATAACATCTAATCAAGATCCACTTTCTTTTTGTGAAAGGGTTCTAAAAGGCAGTCCGAGGATCTCTTTATGGTACACACGAGATCAAAATGAAATCAGCTCAAATGGGACTAATTTCTCATATCTTCAATTGAAGAAATTTCAAGATCAGACTTGAAACTTGAGGGACAGGGATTGGCCTAAGAAGTCTCAAGTCTGAGGTCTGACGTTGATGACGAGCGCTCTCGGATATTTTCTTTTGAATTGTGGAAAGGGGCCATCCGTTTGTGCTGAATTATACCGATTATTTTTTAGATGCATTTTCAAAATTAACGGGACAGGTTTCGTTTAATAAGAAAAATCCCTGGCCTTGCGACAAGCGACACCGAGGACAGGCTTTACGAAAACGACCTTTCATTAGATGGAATGGGATTTCATGTGGAAGGGCCCTGAATTAAAAGCACACTTAGACTTTGCGCTTGCACAATAATCCTGCTAAATTCATTTTGAAGTTTAAGATGTGCTTTAGCCAGACAAAATGATCATTGGATGATTGCAATCTCTGATAAAGAGAACCTATTTCAGAAAATGGAGTCGGGAAATGGAAGTCGGATCTCAGAGGAAGTGAACAGGAACTCAGCCAAGAGCTGGACTTCCGGCCAGCCACCTCCTGTCCTTAAATGCTTCCCTCATGTTTGCCCAATCTGATTTCGAAACCACTTCAGTCTAATTGTAAATTCTCTTAGAATGGGTCTGCTAAGGCACCTCAAAGGGCCGCTCCACCCTCAGAACTGAGAGAAGAAAAGCTTGACCTTGGGTTGTTGTCGAGGTCAAACTGGAGTGGAAACCTCGAGACCTTGTTAAGGAGGAAGCGGCATCTGCCATTTCATCTGAATTCAATTAAATGAAAGAGCGATATCAATTGTCAAATGCAGAACCCTAAAAAAAAGATCGATTTTCACAACCAAATACCAATCGGTTCTGTTTTTTATAGTTATTAAGACCTCCATTTAGTGTGAGGCAATTTAAGAAACATCTAGAAATAGCTGGAACTGATGTAAAATACAGTAGCCACTGAGAGACACTTTAAAGTAAAGAAATCCAAATTATCAATTTGGGGAATTAGTTTGAAAAGAAAGAGCATGGCAATTTGGGCTGCTCTCACGGGCGTCTGTCAGCCATGTGCCACAACCTGTCAGATGCACGAAGGAAACGAGTGGAATAATGTGGGATTGACCATCTGAAGAGCGGGTAAACTAGGAACACACGTCATTCAGTTGTTTCTACATAAAACCCGATCATCCAAGAAGTAAGGCCTGGGAACGTAAAATTGGTCCTAAGACGAGTTGGTCTAGAGATCATATGAGCTCAAGAATAGC
>NC_081450.1:11267596-11267671 GCF_007210705.1 Tigriopus californicus | reverse complement strand
GGGCGGAAAAACGCTCTAAAAAGTACTCTTCCGAATTGCAAAGTTTATTTGGATCGAGCACTGATGTTTTTAGTT
>NC_081450.1:11267292-11267560 GCF_007210705.1 Tigriopus californicus | reverse complement strand
AGGTAACAAATTATCATTTTGTTCCGAAGGGTGTGCTGCTCGTTTGTTTTGAATGGTTGTTGGCAGAGACGAATGAAGAGGACTGAGCCAAGCGGCCGCTCTGTCGTGGTCGATGTTCCCTTCGTTCCATCCTTCTCCCTCCCTCTCGTTCTCCTTTATCCGAATTTGGAACGAAGAAGATTCTCATTGGATCCTGATATTGGACCGTCTGTGGTAACTTGACACTGGCTGGAACTTGGCTGAGTGGAGCTGTTTTTGAAATGAATGT
>NC_081450.1:11267192-11267260 GCF_007210705.1 Tigriopus californicus | reverse complement strand
AAAACTTTGGATGAAGTTTCCACCGATTGAAAAAAAATCTTGATATTTCATAGTTTGTTCTGACGCCC
>NC_081450.1:11266759-11267156 GCF_007210705.1 Tigriopus californicus | reverse complement strand
AGCTCAAGAATAGCCCAATAGGAACACCAAAGAAAACTTTGGATGAAGTTTCCACCGATTGAAAAAAAATCTTGATATTTCATAGTTTGTTCTGACGCCCATAATATCTCTGGTTTGCTCGTATGTGCATAAAAACGTCCAAGTAATAGCCCTGAAATGTTTCCAAACAACGAAGCCGCCAAAACTGAGTAGTTTTTTCGGTACAAATGTTTTTTTTTAAGCAGAAAAAAATGGCAAAAACCGGTTCTGAGACGAATTGCTGCCCCTATTAACCATTGCAGAATGATTGAAGTACGGTAGAAATTGACAGGTTCCCCACAAAATGCGAAATTATTGTGTCATTCCCAATTTTTTGTTTTTTTTCCATAAAAGAACAAATTCGTTAACTCTCCAGAGT